>NW_026883713.1:0-51024 GCF_032173495.1 Musca vetustissima
CCCTCACCTGTATATGTGTTGTTATTGTTACTCAATGTAAGTTTGTATGTGTTGTTGTTATTGTTTGCTCAATGTAAGTTTGTATGTGTTGTTGTTATTGTCTACTCAATGTAAGTTTGTATGTGTGTTTGTTGCATTGGTAGATTGTTCGTGATCCAGATGTTACCAGATCGTCTAGAAACTTCTGTCAACGGCCACCATTCGATAGAAGAGGGAATGGCAAGGCAGTTAGTCAGTTGTGGCATCAGATCGCGAATTGAAACCGTCGTGTAAAGTAAAGTGCAAAGTAAAGTTGTGTGAATAAAATCATTTTAATAATCGTAATCAGAAAGAACCCGCGTTTTATTTGGTACGAATTGTATCGGGAAAGAAAACAACGTCTACACGGGATGAGGTAAAATCCAAGAACGTAACAATATGTACCCTTAGAATTGCATGCCAATGTTCACTCGAAGGAACATACTCATGTCTTTCTACAACCTATGCTAAATTTAATTTCATACCACAGTGTAGTGAAGGGCATAAACATATCATGAATAGCATTATATTAGTAATAGATGAAGATACCTACAAAGTTTAAGATTTCTATCTCTACCGGTTCCATTGTAATTTTTTAGTACTTTTTATCACCAATTCAATCGAGTACGGTTATAGCAAACTTGTAGGGACCAAACAAATTATTACGTTATAGAAGAAGTTCGTTATATTTAAAGTAAGGCAAAACAAACATTCAGTTAGAAATTGGTAGGTTTTGTATCCTTTTTAACAATTCTTAAGATGTTTATCCGTTTATTTAATGAATCTCACATTACAGGTGTCATTTTTTGTAAAGGTTGACGGCTTAGAGTTAAAATTAATTTTTGTGAGGAGTGTCATCTTCAGTATTACTTATATTTGCAGCAAGTTCGTTATATTCAAAAAATATAAAATATATGAAAACTGAATGTTGGGACCGAATAAATAGTTCGTTATAAAGGAAGTTTGTTATATCTGTTTGTTAGATTTTGTATGAAAAATATGTCTTAAAACTTGGAAACGGGAAATGTGTTCGCTAGATGAAATCTTCGTTATAACCGGTGTTCGTTATAAGCGTACTCGACTGTATATATATTTATACCTGTTCTATTGTTATATAATATATATAATTACTTTTCACAAACATATTCTATTTTTCCATTTTAATAGCTTAAGTTAAATACATAGTTTAGATATATATCCCAATATTTTTCATTATAATAATACTATATTTTGTAGTTTTTAGTAACTTTAGTACTAATTTCGTACCAAATTTGTCACCCATACCTCTTCGTTAATTATGGACAAAGCTGCATACAAAATTTCAGAGTTCTACTTCCAACATGAACAACATACTACCACATAATGCAATATCTTAGTCCCTATATAAAGGCTCTATATACCCGTGTTATACCCGGTGTTCTCGTTATTTGTTTCCACATTATTTTAACCTATCAAATCGTATATAGCTCAAGTGAAGGATTTGACGTGTCGTTGAAACATTTTCTTTGCCAATGCCCATGGTACAATTATAAAAGGTAACAGCAAATCCCAGCTGATTTGATTCCAACGTAATACTAGTGCCAATATGAATTTGACAAATTATGTTTTTAAAAATCACCCAACAGGAAAATTGGGAACGCATACAATTTGAAATTGTTCTTTATAAAATATGCTCCCGTATTCAATTTACTCAATCTGCCTGCTGGGAAAGTTTGAGGAAGCAAATCTTTCTTGAAGGAATTACTCGCTTTTCCCAGCATTGTCATATGTGTTACACATATATATGGCAATGGCTCAATTAAAGGAAAGATGTGGAAGCGATAGAAATATAAATTTGATAGATTTTCATTCATGTTTTTCAATTTTTATTTTGAGGATTCGAAAATATTCCATTTTCAAAATAAAAATAATTTGATGATAATTTGTTTGTTTACATTTTTCTGTCAAATGAGTTGACACTAGTAGAACTTACAACAACAAATTTCCATGTGGTTGTTGTATCGTTTTTTGTACAACAACACTTGCTGTTACCTTTTATTATTATACCATGGCCAATGCCCATCTCTCGCATATGTCAGATTCCATTAAGTTAATTGCAAAAAATCAACAGATTTCATCCCTATAATTTATGCTGTTTATGAATGAGTAAATAGCATAAGGAATTCAGTTACCGCAAAAAATAATTCTAGTCATAATAGTAGTCCCAGTGCATTTTTGGACAAATTTACTAAAATTTACTTGCCCTTAAATTGACAAAGTAAAATAATTTTCGCCAGGTTTTTCTTCATATTATAAGATTATTATTGTGGCCAATCTACTATAGCAATACGTAGTCTTTTAATGTGCATTTTTTTCATGTTTTTTTTTTTTTAATTTATTTTAAAATGTCATCCCATCCTCCCTAGAAATATTCTTAAATTCTTACTGGCCTCATTTTTCTTTTTGGCATTACTTTGACCTTTACCACGTAACATTATTGCCAACACTTTTGCACAGGCAGTACAAGGAATTTCTAAGAAAAATATATGCTTGTAAGTTAACACACATGGAAATATTTCCATGTACATATGTATTTGTGTCCTTAAGATCCACTTTTTTCGAGATGTTGGCAAATAATACAAAAAGAATGTGTAAACAGAAATGTTTAACATTACAACAGTATCCACTTTAATGGTTACATCTACATACTTCAGCCACTTGCCAAAGACGAATGAAACAATTTCGTATTAGTAACATGCACAATTTTGTCTGTAGAAATTTATTTTTCGTTTCGAATATGTGGAAGTTTTGCATGGAAATATTCAATTTTAAAAATATGATATAAATGTCTGCAGGGAATATGAATTTTTGCAGATTTCTTTAATACCTATATGATTCCATGGTCTTGAATCTTCTTTGACGAATACAACTTCTTGTTTTCGAGCCGAATATCTTAACCGTTTTGTGACAACAACTCTTTCAGGCAATAACAAGAAGCAAATTATAGCCACCTCCATCAGCTCAACGGAACGAGTTCCAACGCACCGAAACTATAACCAAAGAATCTAATAGCTCCATAGCATTGAAGATCCCAATCTAAACATAGAAGTATTACAAAAAATAACTGAATTTTTTATCGAGCTTATTTCTGACCTTACTTCAGCCTTAGATAAAACCACTCCTTATAAAGTCTTTGAAAACAACGATGGAGCTAATGTCACCGTCACTTCGAAGCATTATTATAATATTTTTTGCCTGCTATTGAGGAATACAACTTCGAAAATATGTCGCTTCAACAATGCGGTTCCACATGTCACAAAACTGAGCGAGTATGAGTCTAAACACAACCAGAGTCAAAAGTAAACGACTGTCGCTGACTCTAGACTCTATAGTTGCGTTTAGTCTCTTACTTTTTCGTTTGGTTTTCACGCCGCCGAAAAATATGACTCGTGACTCTCTGGTTGCGTTTAGACTCATAGTGGCACAAAATGTCAATTATTTGTTTTTATTTTCTGGCAGAATATATTTTTCCTTTTTGATTGTGTTTTGTAATCACAATCTTTGAAAATATTTGTTTTTTAACCGCACTGCCATATGTTTTGATATAAATTTCTATTGAAATGTTGGTAGCACTGCTTATTTTTACCTAAAATATGGCAACTCAATTGAGAGTAAGAGAGAATGTTTGAGTATGACGCTGAGAAAAATTAATAAAATCTATTCTAGCGTCAAGCCGCTAGACGCGAACATCAACCGTCGGGATTTTCCGTTCCAGTAAGAAACACAAGGCAAGCGACCGTCGCTGACTCTAGACTCTCTGGTTTTGTTTAGACTCTATGGCTTTATTTCAAAAGACTTTTCTTTTTAGCCTTTTCATTTAAAATGCTGAACTCATTATATTCTGCCATAGTCCCTCCACCATAGACATACTGGCAGGTACTTGAAATAAAAATATAGGAAACATACCAAAATGTGTACCTATACCAACATTCCTACAAACCGATTATGGTTCTAAATACTTGCCCTAGACCCCATGTTCCTTTGGACCAAATTTGTTTTAAAAAAATATTGATTTCAATTACAAAGTAAATAAAGATGAAATTAAATTAAATTAAATTAAAACTTTGCCCATCTTATTATTTCTTCCAAAATTACTTCAAGTTCGAACATGGGGAATATCGGTCCACTCCCTCTGGTACCTCATATATACAGTTCATATATATGAATATATATAAGATAAATTATCGAACCTTATGTTCTAGTTTTTTTTCGTATCTTACACAGATGAAATGATTACAACAGAGTCTTAGAACCAAACCCAAACACGGAACATATCATATAACTATTTTAATACAAAAAAGGGGGTTATATGGGGACGATCCCAAAAAGGGGGCGAGTATTTATAATTTTTGGTGGAGAGATTTGTTACCATATACGACTACAAAATACCAAATTGCAGCGAATTCGGTTGAAAAACGCGCTCAAGAACCCCAAAATACCGAATGTATCAAATGTATCAAATTTCAGCGTATTCGGTTGAAAAACGAGCTCAAGAACCCCAAAATACCGATTGTTTACGTAACTAATAACTATTGGAGTTGGATGATGACCAAAGCTTCTGGCAATAGATGAGAGTCGTTTAACGCTGGACAATTCCTACGTGCAAGTTGTGGACTGTATTTGTTAGGGATCGCAGAACTCCAGAAAATACTTTATAAGTAATGTAATGGCCCTTCGTTTTGTTGCCCAATGCAATTATGCAATTATGATAAACACGTTGATGTTTAAACAAGGTTTATTTAGTTTTCAGAGCTTATTCGGTTTGGCGCTTACCGCTAAAGGTTCAAAATGAAAGTGAACGTGCTTGGAGCAAAACACTTACCAAGCCGTGTTCAGATTTATCTAACAGATAATAACAATTTAGAAAATTCAGTAATCAGTATTTTTCAATGACAATACAATGACTTTTAAACTATAATTTAACGGTTATAAATTCAAATTTCAATTCATTGTTTTTTAAATTAAATAAATACATATTTGTTTCTTATACAATATAAGTCTAAAGTTTAATTTAGACATGCCGGCGGGCCGGAAGAATAGTAAATTACGGATGCTAGAGCGCGAATGACTTCAGATAGAATTTTTTTGTTTGACCCTGGCGTAGGGTGAAAGGTGTTATTGTTACATCGTGCGGAAGTCCTCGGGTTATTTTTGGAGCGTCTGCTAGTTATGTTGTTGGTATTATTGGTACGTTGCTGGGTTGGTCGTGCCATTATTTCTGGATACATAGAATGTAAGAGTGTATGGTGTGGTCTTTGACAGCGTCGACACATGTTAGCAGACCGACAGTCGCGAAAACGATGGCTTCTAGCAAGGCAGTTTACACAGTACCTCTCTTTAAGTACCAATATGTTCCGTTGTCTTGGTGTCATGTCCAAAAACTTCTGACAAACTTTTAAGGAGTGAAACCGGTTGCACAGTTTGCACTTGTACTTATTTGGCTGGGTATGTCTATTCATGGATAAGGACCTGAAAAGGGATGTTTGGATTACAAATGTTTATATTATGCTTAATGTGAAACAAGACGAAATGTACTAATTGCCATCATTAATCTGAGTATGGCAGATAGCATAGTTTCGCAATAGGCCGATTTATAATTCCAGTGGAGGTTCTCACGTCGACTATGCGAATATTACCATCAGAGCTTGGATAGGTTTTTTCGACTCGACCTAGCCGCCATTCACTAGGTGGGAGTAAATCATCCATAACAATTACAAAATCATTAACTTTTAAATTCGTAGCTGTGTATTTCCACTTGTATCTTTTGTGCAATGCGTGTAAGTAATCCCGTTTCCAACGTAGTGCAAATTGGTGATGTAAAGCTTTTAACTTTAACCATCGGTTTATAAGAGAAATATTTTCTGATAAAGGCTCAGGTAATGACATAAGAGGACTACCTTTTAAAAAATGACCTGGTGTAAGTGCTGTTAGGTCCGAAGGGTCTTCAGACAAAGCAGAAATAGGGCGAGAGTTCAGAACGCCTTCTATTCGAGCTAACAAAGTAGAAAATTGTTCGAAATCGAACTTTTGACAACCGGCTAATTTCTTAAAATGCGTTTTGAAGCTTTTAACCGCGGCTTCCCATAAACCGCCCATGTGGGGTGCATGTGGTGGAATAAAACTCCATTCGAATCCGTAGATACCGTATTTTTGGGACACGTCTTGAGATGTTACTTTCAAAAATTGTGAAAATTCTCGAAGAAGTGTTCGACTGGCGCCAACAAAATTGCGCCCATTATCCGAGATAACTCTATGAGGGAGTCCCCGCCTACCTACGAAGCGAGCGAAAGCGGCTTGAAATGCTGAGGAAGACAAGTCAGAGCAGGGCTCTAAGTGTACTGCCTTTGTTGCGAAACATACAAATACACTAACGTATCCTTTAATATATGGGGCCTTTCGAAGGTATGAACCCTTGACTTCAAACGGACCTGCAAAGTCCACACCCGTGATTTGAAAAGGTGGAGAAAGAGTACATCTATCCACTGGTAACGGAGCCATTATTTGTGAATGTGGTTTCTTCTTGTAAATAATGCATATTTTACACTTGTGTATAACGCTTTTAACTCGTGGTTTAAGCCGCGAAATGTAGAATTCAGTTTGCACGAACCTACACATCAAGTTGCATTCAGCATGAGCCAAAAATGAGTGCAAATGATTCAAATAAAGATGGCAAAATCTTGAGTTCCCAGGCAGTATGATTGGATAACGTTCCCTGTATGGAAGTGGCGAGTTAGAAAGTCTTCCATTAAGACGAAGAATTTGGTTGTTATCTAGAAAAGGGTTAAGAGTGGACAAATTGCTATTTTTGGGAATTGGCTTTGAGTTTAATAACAAATCATATTCCTCTTTATAGAATTGTATTTGCGAGAGTAATATTAAACGGCATTTAACGAATTTCAATTCTGTGATTGTTAGTTCTGTGCTATTAAATTCATGATTATTTTTAGTTTTGGGACAAGAAGTATAATAGAAACGAAATACATATGAGAGTACTCTTAAAGCTCGTGAATAGGAAGAAAAGCGATGGAGAACGCCATTTTCCTTTGTTTCAGCATGAAATATCTGTGAAACCACGGTTGTTTGTTTCTTCCAAAATTACTTCAAGTTCGAACATGGGGAATATCGGTCCACTCCCTCTGGTACCTCATATATACAGTTCATATATATGAATATATATAAGATAAATTATCGAACCTTATGTTCTAGTTTTTTTTCGTATCTTACACAGATGAAATGATTACAACAGAGTCTTAGAACCAAACCCAAACACGGAACATATCATATAACTATTTTAATACAAAAAAGGGGGTTATATGGGGACGATCCCAAAAAGGGGGCGAGTATTTATAATTTTTGGTGGAGAGATTTGTTACCATATACGACTACAAAATACCAAATTGCAGCGAATTCGGTTGAAAAGAACCCCAAAATACCGAATGTATCAAATGTATCAAATTTCAGCGTATTCGGTTGAAAAACGAGCTCAAGAACCCCAAAATACCGATTGTTTACGTAACTAATAACTATTGGAGTTGGATGATGACCAAAGCTTCTGGCAATAAATGAGAGTCGTTTAACGCTGGACAATTCCTACGTGCAAGTTGTGGACTGTATTTGTTAGGGATCGCAGAACTCCAGAAAATACTTTATAAGTAATGTAATGGCCCTTCGTTTTGTTGCCCAATGCAATTATGCAATTATGATAAACACGTTGATGTTTAAACAAGGTTTATTTAGTTTTCAGAGCTTATTCGGTTTGGCGCTTACCGCTAAAGGTTCAAAATGAAAGTGAACGTGCTTGGAGCAAAACACTTACCAAGCCGTGTTCAGATTTATCTAACAGATAATAACAATTTAGAAAATTCAGTAATCAGTATTTTTCAATGACAATACAATGACTTTTAAACTATAATTTAACGGTTATAAATTCAAATTTCAATTCATTGTTTTTTAAATTAAATAAATACATATTTGTTTCTTATACAATATAAGTCTAAAGTTTAATTTAGACATGCCGGCGGGCCGGAAGAATAGTAAATTACGGATGCTAGAGCGCGAATGACTTCAGATAGAATTTTTTTGTTTGACCCTGGCGTAGGGTGAAAGGTGTTATTGTTACATCGTGCGGAAGTCCTCGGGTTATTTTTGGAGCGTCTGCTAGTTATGTTGTTGGTATTATTGGTACGTTGCTGGGTTGGTCGTGCCATTATTTCTGGATACATAGAATGTAAGAGTGTATGGTGTGGTCTTTGACAGCGTCGACACATGTTAGCAGACCGACAGTCGCGAAAACGATGGCTTCTAGCAAGGCAGTTTACACAGTACCTCTCTTTAAGTACCAATATGTTCCGTTGTCTTGGTGTCATGTCCAAAAACTTCTGACAAACTTTTAAGGAGTGAAACCGGTTGCACAGTTTGCACTTGTACTTATTTGGCTGGTGATGTCTATTCATGGATAAGGACCTGAAAAGGGATGTTTGGATTACAAATGTTTATATTATGCTTAATGTGAAACAAGACGAAATGTACTAATTGCCATCATTAATCTGAGTATGGCAGATAGCATAGTTTCGCAATAGGCCGATTTATAATTCCAGTGGAGGTTCTCACGTCGACTATGCGAATATTACCATCCGAGCTTGGATAGGTTTTTTCGACTCGACCTAGCCGCCATTCACTAGGTGGGAGTAAATCATCCATAACAATTACAAAATCATTAACTTTTAAATTCGTAGCTGTGTATTTCCACTTGTATCTTTTGTGCAATGCGTGTAAGTAATCCCGTTTCCAACGTAGTGCAAATTGGTGATGTAAAGCTTTTAACTTTAACCATCGGTTTATAAGAGAAATATTTTCTGATAAAGGCTCAGGTAATGACATAAGAGGACTACCTTTTAAAAAATGACCTGGTGTAAGTGCTGTTAGGTCCGAAGGGTCTTCAGACAAAGCAGAAATAGGGCGAGAGTTCAGAACGCCTTCTATTCGAGCTAACAAAGTAGAAAATTGTTCGAAATCGAACTTTTGACAACCGGCTAATTTCTTAAAATGCGTTTTGAAGCTTTTAACCGCGGCTTCCCATAAACCGCCCATGTGGGGTGCATGTGGTGGAATAAAACTCCATTCGAATCCGTAGATACCGTATTTTTGGGACACGTCTTGAGATGTTACTTTCAAAAATTGTGAAAATTCTCGAAGAAGTGTTCGACTGGCGCCAACAAAATTGCGCCCATTATCCGAGATAACTCTATGAGGGAGTCCCCGCCTACCTACGAAGCGAGCGAAAGCGGCTTGAAATGCTGAGGAAGACAAGTCAGAGCAGGGCTCTAAGTGTACTGCCTTTGTTGCGAAACATACAAATACACTAACGTATCCTTTAATATATGGGGCCTTTCGAAGGTATGAACCCTTGACTTCAAACGGACCTGCAAAGTCCACACCCGTGATTTGAAAAGGTGGAGAAAGAGTACATCTATCCACTGGTAACGGAGCCATTATTTGTGAATGTGGTTTCTTCTTGTAAATAATGCATATTTTACACTTGTGTATAACGCTTTTAACTCGTGGTTTAAGCCGCGAAATGTAGAATTCAGTTTGCACGAACCTACACATCAAGTTGCATTCAGCATGAGCCAAAAATGAGTGCAAATGATTCAAATAAAGATGGCAAAATCTTGAGTTCCCAGGCAGTATGATTGGATAACGTTCCCTGTATGGAAGTGGCGAGTTAGAAAGTCTTCCATTAAGACGAAGAATTTGGTTGTTATCTAGAAAAGGGTTAAGAGTGGACAAATTGCTATTTTTGGGAATTGGCTTTGAGTTTAATAACAAATCATATTCCTCTTTATAGAATTGTATTTGCGAGAGTAATATTAAACGGCATTTAACGAATTTCAATTCTGTGATTGTTAGTTCTGTGCTATTAAATTCATGATTATTTTTAGTTTTGGGACAAGAAGTATAATAGAAACGAAATACATATGAGAGTACTCTTAAAGCTCGTGAATAGGAAGAAAAGCGATGGAGAACGCCATTTTCCTTTGTTTCAGCATGAAATATCTGTGAAACCACGGTTGTTTGCGGAGCAACTACTGGGATCTTCTTTGGCCAATTTGATTCAGCTTTTGTTAACCATTGGGGTCCATGCCACCATAAGTTGCTACCATTGAGATCTTGTGGCCTGCAACCGCGAGTGCCAAGATCAGCGGGATTTTCGTTGGTCGGAACATACCTCCATTTTGCATTTGGTACTAAATCTATTATTTGAGACGTGCGATTTGCAACGTATGTTTCCCATGTCATCGGTGGCTTGGATAACCATCCAAGTACAATTGATGCATCTGTCCAGAGCATTACAGATGAAATAGTGATATTAAGAACTTTAGCAACATAGTTAATAAGTTTAGATAATAGCAGTGCACCATTGAGTTCTAGTTTTGGTAGCGATATTGTTTTGATGGGTGCAACTTTACTTTTTGACGTAAGTAAATTAGAGTAAACTGGTGACCCAAGAGTTTGAGAACGTATATAGACACAGGCGCAATATGCTACCGTAGATGCATCACAAAAGCCATGTATCTCCACACTATCAAAAGGCATGTATTGAATCCATCGTGGAATGGTTATTTCTTCAATATGGGGAATATCATTTAGAAAATTTTGCCATATACTAAGTGACTCGGAGCTAATGGTTTCGTCCCAAGTTAAATCCTCTAACCATAATTGTTGCATAAGAATTTTTGCTCTTATTATAATCGGAGTTATCCAACCAGCAGGGTCAAATAACTGAGCAACTTGCGAGAGTACTTGGCGTTTAGTAACGTTGACGTCCTTTTGGGTATGCATCGCGGAGTAAGAAAATGTATCACTTAACGCGTTCCATTTTATACCTAATGTCTTGGAAAAACTGCTTTCGGAAAAGCGTAGAAAGTTGAAATCATATAAATCGTCTTTGGGTATATGAGCCAGCAGCTGAGAATCATTGGCAGTAATTTTCTTTAAGGGAAACCCAGCAGATTTAAGGACTGCAATGAGGTTTTTTTGGGAGTCGATAGTTTCGTCAAGTGTGAATCCACCAGATAATATATCATCGACATAAGTTTCGTTACGCAGAATCATGGACACTTGTGGAAACTCCTTTTCTGAGTCGGAAGCGAGTTGGTGTAATGTGCGTATGGCTAAAAATGGGGCACAATTTATTCCAAACGTTACCGTGTTCAGTTGGTAATCTTTGATAGGACCTTTTGGGTTTGGTTGGAACAAAATTCGTTGAAAGGGTCTATGTTCGGGATGCACTTTGATCTGACGGTACATTTTTTGTACATCTCCACTATATACAAATTTATATCTTCTCCAATTGAGAATAATTGATATTAAATCCGTTTGGAGTGTTGGACCTGTGTGGAGAACGTCATTAAGAGAGAACCCTGAATTGGTTTTACGGGAAGCATTAAATACAACTCTGACCTTGGTTGATTTATGATCGGGGCGAACTACCGCATGATGTGGGAGGTAAAATGAATAAAATTTACCTTGGGAACAAATTTCTTGAGGTGCCGTTTCTTCCATGTGGTTCAACGAAAGGTATTCATTGAGTACTGCGTTATATTCTTTGTGAAGTTCTGGGTTTCGGGCAAGTGACTTTTCTAGTCTAGAGTATTGTCCAAGTGCAAGAAATCTAGAGGAACTAAGGGAAATGTCTTGGGGAAATTCTTGTTTGAATGGGAGTCGTACGACGTATCTCCCATTTGAATCCCGTGTAGTTGTGTTGGCATACAACTCTTCACAATACTTTTCATATTTTGGGATTGTTGTGGCGCATGGAACTTCTTCTATTTCCCAAAAAAAATTTCGCAAAGCGGAGGTTCCTCTGTCGTAGTAACATTTGTCGTAAATGACTGACTGGCTTCTGTTGGCATAGGTCCACTGAGAACCCAGCCAAAAATAGTGTTGTATGCCGAAGTCACCCCGCAGACATTTTTAATAATACCCTCAAGGTTTATATGCCTTTCTGAATCATTACCTAAAATCAAATCAATAGATGATGACTTATTAAAATTAGGGTCAGCCAAATCAAGTTTTTGCAGCTCGGGAGTACTAGGTTTCTTGAAAGAAATAGCCGGCAACTTATTGGTTACCTTGGGTAATACTATGGCAGTGACTGAACATTGAATGTGGTGTTTTTGTGAAAATAAGACAAGGTCACATTCTTTGTCCGCTTTTTGGGTGGTACCCCCTATTCCACTAACTTCAAAGAAAGACCGCCGATATGGAATTCGTAATAAACATCTTACTTTCTCAGATAGGAAAGTTCGCTGAGACCCAGGGTCAATTAAAGCTCGGACTGTGAAAAGTTCGCCATTGTGCAGTATCTGGACCAAGGCGGTTCTGAGTAAAATAGTTTCATTATTGAAACCTACATTGGCTTGAATATGTGGGGACCAATTGTTGGATTTTGAGGATTCGAGGTTGTGTGTTGACTTGAATGTTGTTTCGATTTTAGGAAGTGGTAATGAGTTACTAATTGGAGGTTCTAACTTCAGAGAATCTTTTTCGCTTAAATGTAATAAGGAATGATGGCGTTTTCTACACGTTAAGCAGGAACTTTTACTCTTGCACTTATTCTTAGAGTGTCCAATGGAGAGACAATTATTACAATATTTGTTTTTAAATGCGAAATCAATGCGCTCTTGGACGGACATGGTACGAAATTTAGGGCAAATACGAATGCTGTGATTTTCTTCACATAAGAGGCAAGTTGCATTCAATTTTTCTTGGGATGCATATGACTGTGTTTTGGTAGAGTTTTGAGATAATTTCCCCGGCGGAAGACTGTGTCGATCTTGTACGGATTTAAAATTGGAAATCCGTTCTACAACTTCGTACCTATTAATCAAAAACTCATCCATTTGTGCCCAACCAGGTAATTCCCGGTGAGACTTTAGAGATTGTTCCCATAAGGAAATGGTTTCTTTCGGTAGCTTGGTTGAAATTAAATATATAAGTATGGGATCCCACGTGCTGACTTTAACGTCTAATGATTTCAGTGTGCAAAGACAATCATTTACCGTGGAATGGATTTTTTGGAGAACTTCGCTATTTTCCACAGTAGCAACAGGGATATTAAACAACACCTTTAGTTGATTGTCTACAAGAACTCGTTTATTCTCATATCGGGTTTTGAGAGCTGTCCAAGCTAGAACGAAATTTTCGTCACACAGCGTATATCTTTTAACAATTGCCCCTGCACTATCTTTAGTTTTATTACGTAAGTGATACAATTTTTGCGCGGGTGTGAGTTTTGGGTGGTTCACATAGACTGCCGTGAACATGTCACGAAACGAAGGCCATTCTTCGTAACTACCCTTGAAAACTTCCGTATCACAAGGTGGGACCTTAATGCATATATTTTGGCTTTCTGAATTTTCGGTATTAATGGGAACATAAGGATTAATACTGCGTCTGGTTGTACTTGGACAACCCATTCTTCCAGATATTCGTATAACATCTAGAATTTGGGAGCGTGTTGCATAATACGCTTCTGAACTGACATTAAAATTAATCTTTGCATTTTCTTTGAAGTCTTTTGTATTCAATGGTTCGGGGGACAACATAAGACTTTCATAATCAATCTGCAGTTTTTTCCATCTGTATTCTAAATCGTCCAATTTGACTTCAAGAAGGGAGTCAGTTTGCTCAGTTATGTCACTATTCTCAAATGAAGTGCAAAAACTGATCATATGATCGCAATCAAAAAGGAACTTTTCATGGATTGTTGACAACTTAGTAGCAGAATTATTTGAAGAAGCGCTTTGTTCTGAGGGTTCCATGATCCAGCCGTATAGAATTATATACGTTTGAAAATAATAGAAAAGTGCGAATTATTTCTGCAAAAAATATGTTACATCAGCTGTATTGGCGAATAATTACCGGCTGTGTATGCGTAACCTCGTGTGTATAACTTGGTATATTGTAAACCTATTTTTTGGGTGTAGAATTGTTATAGGCACAGCAAAAGGTAACGCACAATAAGTGTTTAGTTAAGTGTAACTGTTGCTTAAATTGTTCTTTAAGCAAGGGAACTTTAGAACCTTGCTTTTACAAAACGAATGTAAATGGTTGTTGAAAGGAAAGTAATTCTTTCTTCTAGGTTTTAAAAATATTTAAATTTTTAGAATTTTAATGACAGCGGTCATTCAAAATCCAAAAAATGTTGAGAGTGTTGCATTTACCTTGAAGTTTAACAACATATAAAGCTGGGGAATATTTGTACGCTCATATTTATATGTTCCGCATCTGATAAAACTCAGTATCTTGCGTTGGGAAGATATACTGATTAATCAATTGTAGAGTAATTTTTAAATATTGGAAAGGTTATGATAGGATATTAATACAATGAATAAATTTAAATATAATAATTTGATGTGTCGATATGTGCCAAAGATTTTTTTCCACAGGAATCAATGATAATTTATATGAATGATATGTTGTTTCTTCCTTTACCGAAAAGTACAATAAAAGGGAGTGTATTGATTTGATATAAAGTTTATGGATATATTTCCGACTACACAATTTCGCAGATAGTTTACTGCGTAAAGAGTTTAGGTTTCTTCAGCTGATTGTTAATCGTCTGTTTTATGGCCAAATGAGAAATTATATATTCCGAGCGAGAAACTGGTTGTTATAATATTTTGTATACTCTATTTTGTATACTCTAGTACAAATCACATTGCAAATTTAGTGCACAAACTTATTCATTTAATTGTTCCTTTTGGCTTTAAAATGTTCAAGAAATCTTAGAAGAGAAAAATATTTTACTGGGAAAGTAAACGAACACGCCTATTGTTAATAATTTTTCATCAAAATACATACAGTTTGACAACCAATGATGTGAAATTTGTGTGAGAATAATACGAAACCAAATAATGTGAAATTTGAAATGGTGGTGATGGTGACATTTTACTTTACCTCGTATCAGCGTTGAATTAAATATTGGGTTTTTATGACGCCGGCCGTACCGTTTTTTGTTTGTTTTTAAATTCCAATTTTTTAATTACTTTTTCTTCTGTGTTTTTTTTCATGGGCAGATGTACTGTACACTATAAGCCTTTGTTTACATATGTTAATCTCTTCATGATCCACATTCGCGAAGCACTCTCTTCTCTTGTTTACTCAATTTCAAACCAAAGCTTTTTCTAGTACCTTTATCACAAACACTAAAATAAAAGTGAGAATAGCGCTAAGCTGAAATCAGTGAGAGTAAAAAAGTTGAATTTAAATCTTCTCAGCCACTTTTCACTCAACAGTGGGAAGTGATGAGAGATACCGAGTTGAGAAAGTTATGTTCGAATATGTTGTTCGAAAATTGCCTGTGTCAATGGTTTGAAACTCTTTACTTTGCTAGACATCAAAATAAAGAGAAACTATTTGTATGTTTTTTCCACGAAAGCAGCTGGACACATATAATAATGACAGATCTGTGTATGAGCACGAGACAGAGGGGAATCATGTAAGCTTATTGTTACGGAGTAGAGAGCAATGGAATTGAAGTAAACGGACTGAGTGAGGACAAATAATTTAGAGAGAAAATCCGCTATTGATGATTTTTTTTTTGTGGTTTTGTGGTACACATTAATTTTTTGCTGTTGTTAGACACATGCTTTTTAATACTACATTTATGTATGCATTTTTGTGTGATTTTCAACCTTCTATTTTATTATGCATGCAACAAATTAAGACACTTAAAATTTGGAATTTCTCTAAGAATTTTATTTTTGTAGGGTGATATTTCATCTTTATACTATTTTCACCTTAAATTTTTTGTTTCTATTACATTGATTCTTCCTGATTTATATAATGTTTTTTTGTGAATTTTGAATTTTTATAACACATTCACTTAAATATTGCACATCTACGCATCATTATCGTTTATTGGGTGTTTTCCGTAATTTTACACATTGCATTATTGGCAATTTTATGGGCACGTTTATCGCAAAATATGTTTCAACGTATGAAGGGTTATCGACAAACTACTTTGTTAGTTTCTCATTCATTTTCTTTACCTTCTACTTCCATTGATATTTTGTTGAGAATCACGCTGATTTGAGCTTTCTCTCCTCGAATGGACCATGTTTACGTAACTAATAACTATTGGAGTTGGATGATGACCAAAGCTTCTGGCAATAGATGAGAGTCGTTTAACGCTGGACAATTCCTACGTGCAAGTTGTGGACTGTATTTGTTAGGGATCGCAGAACTCCAGAAAATACTTTATAAGTAATGTAATGGCCCTTCGTTTTGTTGCCCAATGCAATTATGCAATTATGATAAACACGTTGATGTTTAAACAAGTTTTATTTAGTTTTCAGAGCTTATTCGGTTTGGCGCTTACCGCTAAAGGTGCAAAATGAAAGTGAACGAGCTTGGAGCAAAACACTTACCAAGCCGTGTTCAGATTTATCTAACAGATAATAACAATTTAGAAAATTCAGTAATCAGTATTTTTCAATGACAATACAATGACTTTTAAACTATAATTTAACGGTTATAAATTCAAATTTCAATTCATTGTTTTTTAAATTAAATAAATACATATTTGTTTCTTATACAATATAAGTCTAAAGTTCGGTTAAATGCCAAACGAACAACAAAACTTCCAATGTTTTGCTGTCACTGACTAGTTACAATGTCAATTCGCTGGTAAATGTGTACGCAGTGCCTCTGCTTAAACCTCACCAAACTCAGTTAATTGTTTGTAGGTTATTAACTAACACACAAAACTAACGAATATTCACTAACAAACAAAACACGACGGTTTGTGGTTTCACCTAAATGCAATTTGCAATGGCAGAAGTAACTGTAATGATGCGGTTATTCGATTGAATGGTTTTTCATTAATATCTTAATTAGAATTGGGAGTTTAATTCAGACACGAAGATTGGATGGGAATTCAGAAAGCAAAGGAAACTTTTTTTTTTAAATAGGCTTCATTCAATATATACGGAAAATAAACTAAATTAAAGTTAGACATGTGATTTACATTAAATTTTTAGCAGCAAGTTTTCTTATTTCCATATTCATTTTCAACCATCATTCGCATACGGAAAACCGCCGTCCTCTTATATGTTGACTTTTAGGTTGTAGCACGTTCGTTTTTTATATGTATGTGTGGTAAGTACCGCTATTTTTATGGAAATGCGCAAAAAACAAATGTTTCGGTGAGAGTTTGGCTTGCTGTTTCATATTTTGTTTTAGGTTTTTCGCGCATTACTCCGTTGCATTTTAATTGATTTATATTTCACAAGGCGTTTTCATATGTCAAGCATCATCGTAATGTTCATAACCGTTTCGTTTTGGGCCATATGTATGTTCGCTTAACCACATAAACGATGCCATTAGCATTTGCGCCATATAAATCATGGTGCCATGTGCTTTGGCACAACATATTATACTTTTTGCTCTCTTGCCATGTCTCTGTTCTCCTTCAATACTCTCATTCTCTTTGCCAAAAGGAAACTTGAATCCATGTGCTGCTGAGATGAGAGTTACGAGAGAGGAAGTTAATATATGTGTATGTGTGGGGATGTGAGGACATTATGAATGGTAGTAAGTTGGAGCGTGTATTTTTTTTTTTTTTTGGTTCTACATTAAGTATACGTGACATGAAACACTACTCAAATATTGAGTGAAGTAGAATATGAAAAAATCTCAGAAATGAATTCATTCACCATTTTGTATTAATGAGGGGATGCCATATTGCTGTAATCAATATACACCAAATTTGTAATATGCATACTTTAAGAATGCTTAATTCACATAATATAATCTAAAATATATTTAAAAACAGTCCATGAAATTACTTAAGTATTTTTTACTGGGTGCATTTTTTAAAGAGCAGAAGATCACGGTTGCACTAAAAAATTAAAAATATCAAAAGTAACGTGGCCGTAAATTGACATTCGGAGATCTGGAAGGGTTCAATAGCTTTTGGCATAAAATGGCCCATATTTTGATTGGTCCCATGTAAATGTCCAGCCCTTCTAAAGCAATTTGAATGTTCTATTTTCGTTTTCACAAAGGATAAAAAGGGATCTTTTTTTTAAATACCATGTTTTGGCATAATCCATATTTTGAGCTCGCAGGATTTCAGCTATTCATGTTCATATGTCGTCCCAGAAATATAATTAAAGGAGCCACCATTTTTTTATTTTATTTTTTCGCTTTAAATCATTCTTGAAATTATTGGTTGTATCAGTCCTAGGGGACATTCAAGTGGCACAAGAGGTGTAAAACTACGAAGTAAAAATAGAGGAAAGGCCAAAATTTGTTGACAAGTTTCTGTTAATATTGAAACAAAAAATAGAGTTTATATGTAAAAATATTTTCTACTAGTTTTTGTCTTGTTTTTTTTTCACAAAAACTAGTAAAAATATGTATACAATACACATCCGTAGATTTAATTTTATTTATATTATTTTAACCAGTAAGGAAAGTAGTAAAGTCGGACTGGGCCGACTATATGATACCATTCACCACTTTGGGTATATTCTACCAATGTATCCTAACGACGTCGCCTTTTTGAATGAACATTGACACGAAATATATATATATATATATAAGGTGTATCATACTAGACTTAATTCAGTACGCTATACCAAAATTCACCATTTACCTAAAAACGGGCGAAATCAATAGGGTTCGTCCTTGGGCCAAATCAATGAGCTGTGCCAAACTTTGGATACCCTCCACCATAGGTATAAAGACTGATACTTTCTATGAAAATATAGGGAACATACCAAAATTCTACAAAACAATTTATGTATCATAATGGAGATTTTTCCTAAAATCTTAAAACCCCAAAATCTGGACTTATACTGATAATGCATGGTAGGATATATAATCCTCCAACTATTGCAAAATAGATTTCAAAGTTATACATAGTGAAGGAATTAGTGAATATTTAGGGTAATCATTATGTGAGGGCTATGCCTTATTAGTGACCAATATATGTCAATCTCGAACTCAATATTTTAGTTTGTATCTCAATTCTTTCCTTAAGGAGGTATCATTATATGGGGGAAATGCCTAAGGTTAGGTTCGAGTACTTTTTATCACGATACCTTTAGAAGGCCGAATGATTACAACAGATGGCTAAATTGTCTAACAATTCCATACTTTGTAGGTTAAAAAGTGACTATTTCGAGCAACTACTATCCATATTATCGTAGAATACGACTATATGGGGACAACCCCAACATACGGAACAAATCTGCTAACTATTTTAATATAAACTATTTAATATAAACGGGCCGAACTTTGGATACCCTCCACCATAGATATACTGACAGGTGCTTGAAATGAAAATATAGGGATAAAACCAAAAAGTGGACCTATACCGACAAACCGATTATGTAAACCATAATAACAATTTAAGAAATTTTTAGTGGATAATTTTAACCTCAGCCTTATGAGGTTGTATAAACTTTGACCAAATTTGTTTCAGAAAATTTTGCTTTCATCCAAACTTTTCCCATCTTCTTATTTTTTCCAAACTTAGTTCAAGTTCGAAGGTGGGGAATATTGGTCCATTTTTTTTTGGTACCTCCCACACAGGAGCTAGGCCTAAATGCGGGTTATAGTTCATATATAGTTCATTATCGAACCTTACGTTCTAGTTTTTTATTTCGATATCCTCCGCAGGAGAAATGATTACAACAGAGTGTTAGAACCAGTGTACCTATCTTATTATTTATTCCAAACTTTCTTCAAGTTCGAAGATGATAAATATCGGTCCACTCCTTCTGGTACGTCCCACACAGGTGCTAGGCATAGGCCTATATCCGGGCTATAGTTCATATATAGAATATAGTGAAATGATTACAACATAGTCTTAGAAACAAACCCAAAACGCAGAACAAATCAGATAACTATTTTAATATAAACAAGCGAAAAAGCGTTAAGTTCGGCCGGCCCGAACTTTGGATACCCTCCACCATAGATATACTGACAGGTACTTGAAATAAAAATATAGGGAACATACCAAAAAGTGTACCTATACCGACATTTCTCCAAACGATGATGGTTCTAAATATTGGCCCTAGACCCCATGTTTCTTTGGACCAAATTTGTTTCAAAAAATTTTGATTTCATCCAAACTTTGCCCATCTTATTATTTCTTCCAAAATTAGTTCAAGTTCGAACATGGGGAAGATCAGTCCACTCCTTCTGGTACCTCCCAAACAGGGTCTAGGCCTAAATGCAGGTTACAGGTTATATATGAATATATATATAAGGTTAATTATCGAACTTATGTTCTAGTTTTTTTCGTATCTTCCGCAGATGAAATGATTACAACAGAGTCTTAGAACCAAACCCAAACACGGAACAAATCATATAACTATTTTAATATAAACAAGTGAAAAAGCGTTAAGTTCGGCCGGGCCGAACTTTGGATACCCTCCACCATAGTTATACTGACAGATACATGCAATGAAAATATAGGAAACATACCAAAAAGTGGGCATATACCGATAATTCTACAAACCGATTTATGTAAACCTTTATGTACACCAAATACAAACTTCAGCAATTTTTAATGGGGATTTTTCCTAAAATCTGTAAGATCCAAAAAGTGGACTGATACTGATAACGCATGGCAGAGTATAAAATCCTGAAACTTCTGTAATTTAGATTACAAAGTTATATGAGGCTATGACTAAAAGGGGACCAATATTGATTACATAGTGTAGGAAATAGTGAATATTTAGGGATATCACTATATGAGGGCAATGCCTAATTAATGACCGGTATATGAACCCAATATTTTAAATGTTTATCTCAATTCTTTCCTTCAGGAGGTATCTCTATATTGAGGAGATGCCTAAATGTTATATGGGGACTACCCCTAAAAAGGGGTGAATATTAATAATTTTTGGTTGGGAGATTTGTTACCATATACGACTACAAAATACAAAATTTCAACGAATTCGGCTGAAAAACGCGCTCAAGAACCCCAAAATACCGAAAATGTGGGGGTACTTCTATAAGGGAGCTATGCCTAAACGTGGACCGATAAAGCCCATCATCGAACTTGACATGCCTGCAGACAAAAGACGACTCTATGCAAAATTTTGGCGATCTATCTAAATTCGTTTAGACGCTAGAGTGATTACAACAGACAGACGGACATGGCTATATACGCTGATCAAGAATATATATACTTTATACGGTCGGAAATGATTATTTCGATGAGTTACAAACGGAAAAACAAAATTAATATACCCTCCATACTATGGTGGAGGGTATAAAAAGGGGGTTATATGGGGCCGACCCCAAAAAGGGGGGCGAATATTAATAATTTTTGATGGAGAGATTTCTTACCATATACGACTACAAAATACAAAATTGCAGTGAAAAACGCGCTCAAGAATCGCAAAATACCGAAAATTGGGGGTACCCTTATATGGGGGCTATCCGAAAAAATGGACCTATATTCATAAGAACTCAATGTACCAATTTTTGCGTATTCGGTTAAAAAACGTGTTCAAGAACCCCAAAATACCGAAAATTGATAAAAGGGGGTTATATAGGGACATGCAGCGAATTCGGTTGAAAATGGGCTCAAGAATCCCAAAATACCGAAAATTTGGGGAACCCTTATAGATATTTTGTCAGCATATTGGGTTTTGTATATTACAATTTTTCATGTACATTCTAATTTCGTTCATCGTTAAAACAAGACTTATTTGTGTTTTTTTTGTAAATATTGAGATTTAACAGTATGCTTTTTCGATATAATCACTGCATCCACCTAAACCGAATGCTGACATTTTGAAGCCGGATTTTCGGTGTTTTTTACACCCTTCACCATATTGTGGTACAGGGTATTATGTATTTGTGCATATCTTTGTAACAGGCAAAAGGAAACGAGATAGACACATGGTTCCTTTTGAGAATATGAATATAATCGCTTTTTAAGGCGATTTATGTATATTAGTCCGTCTGTCTGTCCATGTTAAATTGTAAACAAAGTCACTTATTTGGCCCAAGGATGAACCCTATTGAAATTGGGAAAAACAATCAAAAATATAGGGGAGCTACATCCAAATCTGAACCGAGGATATATACTTTCGTCCGATTTTAGGTAAATAGCGCATCAAAGTTCTTATATATCTTTCGATTTGGCACAATGTACTGAATTAGATCCAGAGTTAGATATAGCTCCCATATATATTTTCGTCCCATTTTATGTAAATGTTGTACCAAAGTCCCTAAATATCTTTCGATTGTCAGGAAATTTGGCATAGCGTAATGAATTAGGTCTAGAATGATATGTGTTAAGTTTCCTGAAAATCGGTCCAGATTTAGATATAGCTCCCAATATATTTTCGTCCGATTTAATATAAATGGTGTACCGAAGTCCCTATATATCTTTCGATTTTCACGAAATTTGGTATAGTGTAAGTTATCGAGGTTTTAATTTTCGGCATAAGAAAAAAAATCTTAAAATTGCGCTGTGTATTATATTGACTAAAAAGGTTGCAAAAATAATAAAAACATATGAGATTATGTCATTATTTTAATTATATTCATGACAATTATCAACCTAAAAATTAATTTAAAAATATCTACATAATCTAAACACCATGATGAATGAAATGAATCAAAATATCAAAATCACACATATCTGTGTAGCGGTTTGTAAATTACAGCGACAACAAAACAAGATATTGAGGGAAATATTTGTTTTTTGTTCAAAGAAAAAATGTCATCATATTTTTTTTTTTTTAATTTTATACACGAAATTTCGGAAAAAAATGTTGACGTTATTCTTCTATTTTACCCGAATTTCACCGAAAAATGTACGTATATAAAAATAATCACTTCTTGTGTATAAGTATACAACTTGAGGATTATTGCAAGACCCTTCCGATAAATCTTGGGGTTCTATAAGTGGGAATAAATCTTAAAATAAAACTATATTATGAAATATACATTTTAAATTGCGTCTGAATCGCGTTATTCTCAAAATCATTTGATGCGCATGCGGTTTCCAGATGTACCACACGTTGCATTGATGTACCCGCGATATTTTCAACAACATTTTTTTTTTTTGCCAAATTTCGTGTTTTTAGAAGGATTTTCATGAAGAAGATTTCATTTCATATCATTCAGTTGACATATCAAAAAAAATTGGACCAAAGAATAGGTTTTTTAGAAATTTGATCGCACAAAATTTCCACCTTCGAATGAGTATTACTCTGAAGCTGTGCATACTACATACACAAAATATATATCAAATTACTCAGATTCGCGACTACAATAATCTTATAATCGATTTTTAGAAATTCCTGTTTGCGTATTAAAGCTAGAAGTAAAATTAAAAAAAAAACACTCAAAATTGAGCTTCAAAATGTCAGCATCATTTAAAGGTAAATGCAGTAAAAATTTTGGAAAATGATACATAAGGAGCGTAGTCCCCATTTTGTTGGCTTCTAGTTTTACTTTGACACGAAGATCGTGAAATGAGTGGCTTATTCACAAATTATTTGCTTTAAATTGATTTACATAATTTTGTACATTTGTAAGAAGCAACCCTATATCTGAACAAATGAAAAATTTAATATAGGTAGCAGATTGACATGTTTATGGATCCATTTTCATGTTAACGTCTGATAGGATTCATCTGTTGAATATACCCAAAGTGGTGAAGGTTATCATATAGTCGGCCCCGTCCGACTTTACTACTGTCCTTACTGTTATTTTTTAATTTTTCTTATAATCAGAACGCGCAACCAGATAATGGACTAAACTAATTATAGAATTGTAGGCAATTGGTTTCCAAAGATGAAACTTATTTTGGCAAATTCGCGTATATAATCTGGTGGTTCTATGTTCTGAGCTTGGGCAATATTTCGCGATATTTGCACCCTCTTGACCGACAGAGGTCAACAAATATTACTAATATTCAGTACACCCCTTCTAATTACTTTGCTATTGTTGCCTATAGTACGGTTCAAAAAAAAAAAAAATAAATAAATAAATAAATTTTAGGTTTTCAGTCGACTTTATCCTAACATTTTTTTACCATCCCCGAAAATTATAGGCGTTGTCCTTGCCCATAACTGGAAACTCTTGAAACATTTCAAATCGATCAGGGCTATATTTCCGCCCCCTAGTATGGTAATGGATTACTAAGTAATATATGATTACGTAAGCACCTGCAAACATTAATGTGTAACTCCCACATCCGAGAACATACGACGATATAATTGGTATCAATTTAAAGGTCAACCACTACTCTTGGATATACTATCAACTTCTCTGGTCTATGTACTTCAGGGGTAAATATATACGCAATAGAATACAATTTTTTTAATTTTTCACACAAAAGTCAGAGTCCATTTGACCCGCTAAATATTGACCGATCTTTATCAAAACAGGCATGCATATTCTATGGCCCAATCCCCTTCTCCATGTAAAAATTCGCGATGCTTAAGGTGGGTCTAGGACCAATATTTCGCGTTGCAAACTCTTGGGTTTGCACAAAGCTATAGTACCCTGACAACATAGTTGTGTAGGGTATAATTATTAAAGCAGAAAAAATAAATAAATAGCGAAATCGAACTTCAAAGTTGTCAATGCAGCCATCCTCGATGTTTCAGATTGATTTACAGGTGTTGGAAGCATGGCCTATCTTTGTATGGCATTTACGTACCTATTGCCTGCTATATCAGGATAAAACACATAAAGCCGGATTTTCGGTGTTTTTTACACCCTTCACCACATTGTGGTATTTATTTGTGCATATCTTTGTAACAGGCAAAATGAAACGAGATAGACACATGGTTCCTTTTGAGAATATGCATATAATCGCTTTTTAAGTCGATTTATGCATGTCCGTCCGTCTGTCTGTACATTTTATGTAAATGTTGTACCAAAGTCCCTATATATCTTTCGATTTGCATGAAATTTGGTATAGTGCACTGACTTAGGTCTAGAATGATGTATGTTAATGATGTGTGTAAGTTATCGAGGTTTTAATTTTCGGCATAAGAAAACCAGTAAGGAAGCAGTAAAGACGGGGCCGACTATATGATACCCTTCACCACTATGGGTATATTAAACAGGACTATTAACATGAAATTGGATGAAATAAAATATGTGATATTTATCTAAATAAACATGTCATTCGATTGTTACAATGGGACAAAAGTATGTAAATCGATTTCAAACAAATATCAATAGGTCATCAATAGGTCTGTACTTCTAGAAAACGCAACTAAGTAATTCTATGCTCAATTTTGTACGTTGTGCAAAATTTGATGTCAATCTAAATTCAGTACGCTATGCCAAATTTCGTAGCAATCGAAAGCTATTTAGGGAATTTGGTGCACCATTTACATTAAATCGGACGAAACTATACATGGGAGCTATATCTAAATCTGGACCGATTTTCTCTAAACTTGGCAAACATCACTCTAAGATCAATTCAGTACGTTATGCCAAATTTGGTGCAAATCGAATAAAACAGGATAAAACACATAAAGAAACTTAAACTCTACAGCAAATGAGTATACAAATGTTTCATCAGTGAAGTTGAAACCTAGATTCGAATTGCATTCAATTATTTGTGTAGGTATACACAAAAAACAACAACGATCACTGAATAAATTTATTAAAAAACAATGTTGGCATATAGTTTATACGCATTTCATTATGTTAAGCAAAATGTTATGCCAATCGAATAATTTTGGGTTTCTAGTGCACTAAAAAATGCGACCTGTACTTTGTTTACAATTAAACATGGGCAGACAAATGGACGTGAATAAATCGACTTACAAAGTGATTCTATGCATATTCTTAACAGGTCTATATGTTGCATTTTGCCTGTTACAATCATATGAACAAAGACATAATGCTCTGTACCACAGTGAAGGGTATAAAAATGGTTACGGGTAAATTTATGAGCGCCATTACTCCTCCGGTACTCCAAGTTTCGTCTTAATCCAACAGACGTTGTCTATTTTGTGCAAAAATTACATAAAATCGGCCGAAAATATATGTATATGGGAGTTGCACCTAAATCTGAACCGATTTAAACAATGCATTTGATTTCTGGAAATGTGTGTAATAGTTTATGGAAAATATTTGTATCTGCAATATTTATATTATATTATTCGTTGAACAGAAAAATATCTTCGTTTTTACTTGATCAGATCAGATTTAGAGAGGAAGTATCTAATAAAAGAATTTCCCATCTACTTATATTTCCGCGTTCGAAATGTGTCAATAAACTACAAATTATTGTTACCGTGAACTTGTATACTGTGAATAACATCAATATACATACATTTTTTACTTATCCATGTTCTGAAATAATAATTAGCCATGACGCTAACTATCGTTAATTATACAGTGAATGACAAATAAGCCAACAAATTATTTATTATTATTATTAGCCCGCTTTATATTTGTATTTTTGATATTGTTAATATTTATAAACAGTTTAGACAAAACAAGTCTACATTAACAAGCATTGACATTTATTTCAGTGAATACTACTTTTCATGCATTACGAACATAACAAAATATTTCTATATGATTTATGTTTATATTCCCCTCCCTACGCCTGTTGTTTAGTATTTAGTATTTATTTTTCTCCTGGGAGGCCTGATTAAGGTATTTTCAATATCCATCTCATGGTCTCGACATTGATCAAAGACCCATATCAAATGTCGTATATTTGACTGTTTTCAACCGGCTTCAAATGGTTCCTATTCAAAAATTATGTTGCTCAAGCGGGAATGTCGCCTCAATACCAGAGATCATACGCAATGTTGTAGGATGGTGCTTCATCGCAATAAGTCACCTCAAAAGTTATGAAAAAACTATCACAAGAAAATGTTCATGAGTTATTTCTTTATTTTTTGGCAAATTGATTTCACATTCTTTGTCAACAACCTATCAGAGTCCCCTTCACCACACTGTGGTACAGGGTATTATGTCTTTGTGCATATGTTTGTAACAGGCAAAAGAAAACGAGATAGACACATGGTTCCTTTTGAGAATATGCATAGAATCACTTTCTGAGTCGATTTACGGATGTCCGTCTGTCTATGTTAAATTGTAAACAAAGTACAGGTCGTATTTATTATCCGAATTAGATCATATTTGGCATATGTCACTTGTTTGGACCTAGGACAAACACTATTGAAATTGAGAGAAATAGGTTCAGATTTAGATAAAGCTCCCATAAATATTTTCATCCGATTTAATGTAAATGGTGTATCAAAGTCCCTATATATCTTTCGGTTTGCACGAAATTTGGCACAGCGTACTGAATTAGGTCTAGAATGATGTGTGTGAAGTTTCCTGAAAATCGGTCCAGATTTAGATATAGCTCCCATATATTTTTTCGTCCGATTTAATGTAGATGGTGTACCAAAGTCCCTATATATCTTTCGATTTGCACGAAATTTGGCATAGCGTAATGAATTAGGTCAAAAATGATGTGTGTTAAGTATCCTGAAAATCGGTCCAGATTTAGATATAGCTCCCATATATATGTTCGTCCGATTTAATGATGTAGGTGAAGTTTCCTGAAAATCGGTCCAGGGGGGTTACTCTGTATTGCGATGCGTAAGAAAAATTGTACCGCATCGCATAATTGGTACTCTCTAATTCGTTTTCGTATCTCCTTTCGCATCTACTTTACGCAAATGTGGCATCACCGAACTCTGTAATACGAAAACGCATGTCAAACTCGTTCGTTAAACGCAAATATCTTGCGTTAACAAAATAGCAAACGCAAAGGATGCGAAACATGTAAGTAAGCACAATTAAAGGTTTTATTTATATCTAAATTAATTATTTTAGGGATAATACAAAAAATATTTGCAGACTAAATTGTGTATATAAATCTATAAAAATTAAATATTTGAAAACGTTTGTCACATAATTCGTACTTCTATTTTCATACCCGTGGTCACTTGGGGAGAGTATATTTGTCTTAAAATTCTTTTTTGTTAATTCGTTCATCATTTTTGTTTTTTAAAGAACACTCGTACCACACAAAAATATGTTTTTATTTACAATTTTTGACGTTTCCTTTTGTCATTCTTCGTTATTGTTTACTTTGTGGTGACAGTATTGCCCAATTTACGTTTTAGTTTGCGAATGCGTTTGCGTGAGCGATACAGAGTACCAAATTGAACTCTTAACGCATTTAGCTATCGCACTTGCTTTCGCAACGCAATACAGAGTAACCCTCCAGATTTAGATATAGCTCCCATATATATTTTCGTCCGATTTAATGTAAATGGTGTACCAAAGTCCCTATATATCTTTCGATTTGCCCGAAATTTGGCATAGCGTAATGAATTAGGTCTAGACGGATGTGTGTCAAGTTTCCTGAAAATCGGTCCAGATTTAGATATAGCTCCCATATATATTTTCGTCCGATTTAATGTAAATGGTGTACCAAAGTCCCTATATATCTTTCGATTTGAACGAAATTTGGTACAGCGTACTTAATTTGTTCTAGAATGATGTGTGTTAAGTTTTCTGAAAATCGGTCCAGGTTTAGATATAGCTCACATATATATTTTCGTCCGATTTAATATAAATGGTGTATCAGAGTCCCTATATATTTCGATTTGTACGAAATTTGGCATAGCGTAATGATTTAGATTTAGATATAGATGCCATATATATTTTCCTCCGATTTAATGGAAATGGTGCACCAAAGTCAATATATATCTTTCGATTTGCACGGCATAGCACAATGAATTAGGTCTGGAACAGGGATGGAAAATTCAGTACAATAGTACTTTTTTCAGTACCTTTTTACCCAAAAAAGTACCGTAGTACCCCCGTGACCATTTCAGTACCATTCCAATCCTTCATTAAACCAAGGTGGATAAAAATTTGTTATGGATTTGACCGACAAAATTATGCAGATAAAGATATTGATGTGATTGCAATATTTCTGTTGAAAAAATGAACAGGTTTACGAATGATAACTGTTCAGTTATGATTAAAATTACAAACATTAATTATGAGTTCCAATTTTTTTAAATGGTATCTTACAAACATACTCAATTTGGCATACTCTGTTCTATGTCCTGAGGTAGGCAAATTGATAACATTCCTAGTAGTCGTGATTACTTCAATAATTTCAAGAGCAGTTTGGAACTGAAATTCATGATAGTTTGGGGTTTATTAGCTTTCGAGAAAGAGGTAGTGCAACTAAAATTAGTCTATAGCATACATATTCAAATACAATCGAAAGAAACAATAATTCTCATATTATTACCATCAGAAAGATACACTAAGTGATATCATGAAAATCGATCTTTATGAAACTAAATAAAATGTTTTTTTTTCTGTATTTTCTTGAAAAAAGTACTATTTTATTAAAAAAAGTACTCTTTTGGTACCTTTTCACATTTTTCATTTTCCATCCCTGGTCTAGAATGATGTGTGTTAAGTGTCGTGAAAATTGGTTCAGATTTAGATATAGCTCCTATATATCTTTTCTTCCGATTTTATGTAAATTGTCCACTAAAGACCCAAAGTTTGTCCGATTGTCACACAATTTTGTACAATAAACTGTAGTTAATATAAGTTAATCTCATTGAAATCGGTTCACATTATATATATCTATAGCAATTCTATATCTGACCAAATGAAAAATTTAGTATAGGTTGCAGAATGACATGTTTATGGATCCATTTTCGTGTTTATGGTCCATCAACGTCTGTTAGGATTCATCTGTTGAATATAGCCAAAGTGGTGAAGGGTATCACATAGTCGGTCCCGTCCGACTTTACTACTTTCCTTACTGGTTTTGTACTTGAAATTGAAAAACGGTCAAAATGACCGCCTTCGGCAATGTAGTGTTAAGGGCCTTTTATCGTCAGACTACATTAAATTTACTCAGAACTTAAAAAAATAACGGATTTCGATTGCACTAATATACCCGAAAATTTTAAGCGCTACATGTATAGTTGCGTAGAGCGTCAAGGGATCGTCATCTTTCGATTATACGTATTTAACAAACAACATTGTACCAATAGAAGATATTCACTTTTGCTTGTTACTGTTTTATGTTATACGGTTATACCAACTATTCAAATCAATTTCATATTGGTAAACAACAGATTCTTATCGAACTAATAGTATCCAGAATTCCACAATACATTGACCATTGACATTGAATGAAAGTCAATGATCATGACAATGAAAATGACGGAATATCGATATAAAAAGAGCGGTTTCAACGTTTTTCAGTACAAGTTTAGATTTACCAGCGGATTTAGAACAGCAAAAACAAAATCCAACCAAAACATGATCATCATTCCAAAGTTAAAAGTTTTTATTGTGTGTACAGCATTTGTTTTTGCCAATGAAGTTAAAGCGCAATATGGTGGCGGTATGGGTGGCATGGGCTATTATCCATACTATCCCAATTACGGCGTAGGCGGTATGCCCGGTGGTGGAGGTGGAATGCCTGGTGGTGGAGGAGGTATGCCCGGTGGCGGATGTGGTGGATACCCTAGACCGTGCTACTATCCACAATATCCCATATACGGTAACGGTTATCCATGCTTCACCAGCGTCTGTTGTAGTTGTGGAGGGGGTGGAAGTTATCCATATTATGGCGGAGCATATCCCTATTATGGGAACACAATGAGTAGGTTTCACGTAATTTTTTTATTATCCAATTATTATATTCGTATAACATAGTGTTTTGGACTTGTTATTTCTTTTAGGAACATTTTACTCAAATGTTGTGAACTATGCCTCTTCAACTGCATCTTCAATTGGGGGGTACTTCGGATAAAATAAATTATTTTCTGCATTGCTGCTGTTAGTAGTGGTCTAATCATTCACATATATAATTATCTTCATTATTCATTATGTTAAACTTAGTTTAAGTCCATTAGTTTGAAATAAAGTTATTGGAAAAAAGTAATTTTTATCAAAATTATTTTTATTTTGTTATTGCCAAATAGACAGGCATAAGGCAGGAAACTATAGTTTCGGAATTCATCAATTCCCTTAGTGTTTTGTTAGCAGTATTTCCTCAGATGCTATTCAAATGTCAGCTTACCTTACTTAGTGGTTAACAATGAATTTTCTGACGCTTTGCGACGAATGCACATAACGACGTCGGCATTGCTAGTTACAGCAATAAACGAAATATATTGACCGTGCCTGCGTCTCAACTTCAATAGTGTTGGCGGGTTATTTGGGATACCATTTGCACTTAGTGGTCAATTCAAATGTGGACAATAACAAATTCAATGTAATAAATATTTAAATTTTTTTTAAGACTCAGATATATGGGTGTGGGGACTTCAAAATATTTCAACAATAATAATATTTTTGCAATTATGGCCACTGAACACGTGTTGTGCGTATATTTCGAATGGATATTTTCACATTTTAGTTTTGAAAGCTACATGTTGTCAAATGCAAAGTTATGATCAAATGGGAATACTATGTTAAATTAGTCCTCCTTGTATAATTATGCCATTATAGGACATCTAGAGGCGACAATGTAACGATGAAACGTCATGATTCCTTCCCAAAAGAGCATTTTCTTCTAGAAGAAAGTTGTAATACAATTTGATTTTTTTCGAAAAGGTACATTATTAAGTTATTATAGGTTGAATTAAATAATAATAAATTAATTTTTGCAATCCCTCATTCAATATTTTTAAATAACCTTTTTCATCGATATAAACATAAGGATTAATAAATTAGAAGGTGCATTATTTGGAATAACACACCGTTTTGGTATGAATACAAAGTACATTTTACATGAGTTAATTTTCCAGGTATTAGTTTCCTTCCGACCGACAATATGATACCCTACACCACTTTGGGTACATACAAGAGATGCTCGTATGTGCAATATGCTGATAGAATAGAATGGAATCGGACGAAATTAACACATATCATTCTGAAATTTGTGAAAATTGAACAGACTTGGACCATTGTATGCAATGAAGCAGAATGTAAATCTGGACCGATTTAAGAAAAAGTTACATACACTATTTTGTATTCTGTAGCACAGTGCGCTCTCGATCAGAGTACAATTTGCTTGAACTCAAACGAAGATATACAAGGGTTATATCTACATCTGAACATATTTTACAAAATTTAATACATGTTATTCTGAACCGATTTTAGCAAAACTTAACACAGTTAATACGCAGTTCAATACGCTGAACAAATTTCGTGTATATCGAAGACCAAATTCTCTTCGGTTCATTATTTACATAAAATCGGACGAAAATATATGGGAGTTGTATCACAAAGATAGTCTCTTCGGTGCACAATTCGCACGATCGGACGAATATATATTAGGTCGGCAGATGGCTTACTCATAGATTTCTCGTAAAGTATCGATCAAACAATTTCAGATTTATGCTCGTTGGAAGGGTGACATTTCGCCGCAAAAAAATTGTTTAGCTGTTTTTTGTTTGGTGCATTCAGATGGGAGTTACAGGGTGTTAAAAATGGAAGAGAACAAAGAGAAAATTCGGTACATTTTACAGTTTTTCTTTGACAAAGACGAAAATGCAACCCAAGCGGCTAAAATTGTGAATGGTGTTTATGGTTCCGATACGAGTATGTGCAATTTTGGTTTTGTAGATTCCCTTCAGGAATTTTTGATGCCCCTCGAGACGCCCCTCGCACAGGTTGGCCGGTCGTCGAAAATGTCGATAAAATCGGGGAAATTATCGAAATTGGTCGGCATGAAGCAGTCTGTTTTAAACGTGGAGAGTTTATTGCATCATTTACCTAAAATCCGACAAAAATATATATGGAAGCTATATTTAAATCTGAACCGATTTATACATCACATACATCAACCTATGCTCAATTCAGCGCGCTGTGCAAAATTGTGTTTCAATCGTACAAAAATTGTGACTTGGGTAAGCTATTGTAGAATAGGACAAAGTTATAAATGAGAGCTATATCTAACTCTGAACCGATTTTCTCCAAATTCAATAGAGTTCATCATTGGGTCAAATAAGTGGGCTGTGCCAAACTTCATCGAATTCAGATAATAAATGCGTACTGTTCTTTGTCTAAATTTTAGATGGACAAACAGAAAACGATTCCATGGATCTATCTCGTTTTATTTTGCTTGTTACAAACATATGCACAAAAACATGATATCCTGTATCATAGAGTGATCAAGCATATAATTATAAATTTTGTTACTGAGTTTATCGCTTATAGAGATCATACTGTGTTTACAGTTGTCCACACCTGTATAGCTATATGCAGTTAACCTAATTTTTAAAACAAATTTGAAACTATTAGGGTGGAAAAAAGTATCGCCCTAATTTATTTTATTTGAGTTGGGACACCTGTGTATTTCTGGTGTAAAAAATTCATCTACGGAGTCTTGCGGCCCTAAAAGTTATGAACGTTTTTTGGTGATTACTAGACCTCGGATTTTGCATATTTTTTAATAATGAATATATCGAAATTCTGATATCTATGCAAAAAATATGCAAAAATATGCACGGTATGCTAGGTCGATATGCGATAAATAGCAAAAGATATGCAAAAATAAGCAGAATATGCACGGTATGCTAGGTCGATATGCAATAAATATGCAAAATATAGCCAAAAATATGCAAAATATGCACGGTATGCTAGGTCAATATGCAATAAATATGCAAAATATATGAAAAAATATGCACGGTATGCTAGGTCGATATGCAATAAATATGCAAAATATATGCAAAAAATATTATTTTGCATATTTTTATCACGACTCCAAATATCGATCAATTGGGGCATGAAACGCCTATATACAAAATTTGAGTCCAATCGGATAAATCATAAAAATATGCAAAATCCGAGGTCTAGTGATCACGTTATTAAATGCTATATAAAGCGGAGATATGGTATTATTGGTTTTATAATATTTCCTTTGCATGGTTACATTTGAACATGGATGATACTAAATCGTACATTTGGGAAGATAGAATTTTATATATTCCTGATGTGTGTTCTGAAAATCTAATGAATGTCAAATCTGTAATGTATGCAATAATCAGTAATGTATGTAATAAATAACAACTATAGAGAATTTAAATGTATATAACGACTAGCGGTCCCGGCAAACGTTGTATTGCCTTAGCAATAATTTTCGGTATTTTAGATTTATTTTTCAATTTTTATTCATACTTGTATAAACAATTTTTCAGTGTAACAAATATCTATGAACATTTTTGGTGTAGATTTTTTACGATTTTTATTCTTGAGTTATAGCAGTGCAATTGACCATTAAAATGTCGGTGGATATAATTTTTGTAATAATTGAATTCATGGCAAATACATTTAAATAGGCATGAATAGCCGGAATTGTCGTCGTTTAGGATTCGGATTTCATTAGATTATTTCCCAATACGTTTATTCCACATAACGGTAGCCAAATGTTATGTGGAAATTGTCTTTTGCAACACTGGAGACCTCGAAATTACATCAGTGATCGCAATATTTAAGATAGCAATTTGATTGAAAGTTTGGTAATGAAAATTGGATATATCGGGGGATGTTGGGCGCGTTTTCAATCAAATTGGCTGTTATTTGGTATTTTTTGGGTTTCGATTTATAGCGAATCTTTAGCAAATTTCACTACAAAAAAGGCCGAATCGACCCACTTTTTATGATAGCCTCAGTATAACTGTAATCCCTATTATATATTCGTATTTTGGGGTGTTTGGTAATTCGGCTATAATTTAATATTATATGATAACAAACCTTTCTATCAAAAATGATGAGTATTGGTTCACTTTTTTAAATATCCCTCATTGGGTAACAATTCTCATTACCAAATGTTATCAATATCAGATTATTTTTTAGGATAGCCTCCATATTGTGCTACCCAAGACCCAAATGACTACTGGTATAAAAGTTTTGCCCGGTCTAACTTAACGACGTTTTTTAGTAGATGTCCCCATTTCATATGGGAACTTGACATGAGTCCCTATAATATAATATATATATATTTTTTTTACGAAGGTTTTGGTATATCCTTCACATGCCTATTATACATGTGTATTGTACTGGTTTACCGATATATCCCATTTTCAATACCAAAAATCCTTGCAGTAATAGCATTGTATGTTCAAAATTTCAAAGCTTAAAAAATAATATTTTGAATATGTTCAATATTTGACAAATGATACGCGGCCAATTTTCGAACAAAATATTTCAAAAAAACAACTACGTCGCAGGGCAATGAAAATGCAAATAGGCTTCATAATATTTTTTTGCAAATTTTTCGCGATTTTCAAATCTTTAAACTTTTCCTGGAGCTCCACGAACATTTCAAGACTACGATAAGAAAAATCCGTTCAACCGTTCTCGAGTTTTAGCGAGACTAACGAACAGCAATTCATTTTTATATATAGATAGATAGATTTTATTGTAGGGGAGAGGGGCACCTTTGAACACTTTTTTCTTTCAAGCCCCATAATTTTTTTTATTTTATAATTTTTTGTTTCTTATAAATTTTAAATAATAGGTACATATGTAACCTTTACAATGAATATACATATGACATACTTTAAGTTTGATATAAATATTTTATTGCTGTTTTGAGGAAGTCAAAGTGTTCAAAACTGCCCCCAGGGGGCCGCGTTCGAAAATAAACATTATGGTACCCTTCCATAGTGTTCTGTACCGTACCAAGGTGGATAGGTACACTAAAATAACGTACTGTACCGGTACACAAACACTAAAAATATTTTTAGCGTTACTGTTCCGGAGCACAACGAAAATCTTAGCGTACCTGTTGCGGTACACTAAAAAATCGTAGTGTACCGGCAGTGGTACACTAAAAATCGTAGTGTACCGGCAGTGGTACACTAAAAATCGTAGTGTACCGGCAGTGGTACACTAAAAATCGTAGTGTACCGACTGCGGTACATTAAAAATCGTTGTGTTCCACTTGCCGGAACACTAAAAATCGTAGTGTTCAGGCAGTGGTACACCAAAAATCGTAGTGTTTCACTGGTCGGAACAATACAAATCGTAGCGTTCCACTTACTTGAACTGTAGTGTACCATACACGACGGTAAAATAATAAAAAAAATGAAACTGAATATAACTTTATTTGCAATTACAAAAGGTGAAAATGTCCATTTGAAATAGGTATTTTGGCCAGCTTTTGTGACAAAATTATACAGCTTTGGATAAAATTTTCATTAATTTACAAAACGAAAATGATTTTTCCCATAATATTGGGAGATCGCCTTGTAAAATGTTAGTACGAAAAAAATATTTCTTAAAACAATTATAACTGCATCCACCTATGATTCATACTTTTAGGACATTTTAGCAGAAATATTCAAATTGTCACACAATCAACATAATTATTACCTGGTTATTCATTAAAAGAAGTGTACAAATTACGCGGATATGAAAAACATATTTTTATGATTTTGGGATAAATACCACCAAACGTACCAAAAACGAATTTCATATACATATCCATTATTGGAATATTCTTCCTTTTTATGATTTTTGCACAGGTAGTCTTATGAAACACATTTTTCCGCTCAGCGCAATCTATTATCAGCCAAAATGCAATCCAATTTTCAGTTGCGAGTTGGCATGAATTTTCACTATACGACCTTTTTTAGTAATAAACTATTTATTATGATAAACTGATGATGCTAATAAAATATTACTAATTTTTAATAAAATATAAACAAATACAAATTTAAAAAGTTTTATATTTATTAAATCTATTGAAAAACAAGAAAAATATATATATATTTTTTTTCATACAAAAAGTAAAATAAAATAAATACTTCTTTTTGTGTTCCGCCAAATGGAACACTACGATTTTTAGTGTTCCGCCAAATGGAACACTACGATTTTTAGTGTTCCGGCCAGTGGAACACTACGATTTTTAATGTTCCGGCAAGTGGTACGCTACGACTTTTTGGTGTTCCGACCGCGGTACGCTACGACTTTTTAGTGTTCCGACCGCGGTACACTACGATTTTTAGTGCTCCGACGGCGGTACACTACGATTTTTAGTGCTCCGACAGCGGTACACTACGAATTTCGTTGTGCTCCGGAACAGTAACACTAAAATATTTTTTTAATGTTTGTGTACCGGAACACTAACGCTAAAAATTTTTTAGTGTTTGTGTTCCTGGTACGGTACACTACGATAGTGTACCGTTTTTTTGCGAACACTGCAGGGGGCAGCTTTGAACAAGGCTTGACATTTTTGAACGCCTTGGTTTTTTACAGTGTTTATGTTAAAATATAAATTTATTTTATTCAAACATATTAGAAATGCATTTATTTATTAAAAATATATATACAAAAATTTTAGAAATTTAAAAAAATCAGATCAAAATTTATTAAAACATAAAATGATATAAATACAAAAATTAATATGGTGAAAAATACAGTTAATTTCGTAGTATTATTATCCCATGTGAAATTTTGAGAAATCGAAGCCAAAATTAAAGTTAAAAACTCCGCTTTTTACTCGAATTTAATGGGCATGTTCAAAGGTGCCACACCCGTGGCATTTTACGGAAATGTATAATAACTTTTTTTAATAAATATATATGAAACAAATTACATGTTATGTTTCAAATGATTATTGGAATGAAAAAAATTTGTTTAACGAAAGAAAACTTTCACAGAATTCTTTCTGCGCCCTTACAACCAAAAGAATAAAAGTTTACAATTACACTGCGAAAACATGGTCACCCATGTACAATTTGTCGACAACTGACAAAGCTAGCCAAAGTAGTTTACGCAGATAAAGAACAAGATTGCCATATACAAAAATGTGGTAGCGGGTCAGAAAAAATTTAAACCAAGATTTTATGAGCGTTGTCCCCCTCTCCCCTATATAAAGTTAATTTCAAGGCCCGTTGTATGAGAGTTATACCAAATTTTGCTCCGATCTATCCAATTTGCTTTTTAAGCCAGTAATAAGCAATTGTACAAAATGTCATGTATCGTAGGTGGTCTCCTGCTTTATATGATCACTGTTAATATGAACTCGCGGCATAGTGTGCCATGTAAAATTGGGTTTTCAAACGCCGTCATTTATTTGCTGTTCGAAGTAAATGTAGCATTATATGTATTTTAACATACTGCCATGCTATTTTTAGAATCGAAAGAAAATAGCTTTCATTAGTATCTTTATACAAATATAAATATTACGCGTATGTTCGTGGTTGCTAAACTCAAAATCTACTACGATTTTGACCACACTTTATCTACATGCTCTATGGGGCGCAATGAGTTTTTCTGTGTAATTTGTTTCTTATAGGTGTATCCTCAAATAACTTTGCCCTTATCAATATCAGTCTACGTTTGCTGAAATTTATTTGTCGAGTGATATTTGGTTCACAACATTTGTTTAAAACCAGTAAGAAAAGTAGTAAAGTCGGACGGGACCGACTATATGATACCCTTCACCACTTTGAGTATATTCAGCAGATGAATCCTAACAGACGTCGCATTTGTGAACCAGTAAAATGAAATTGGATCCATAAACATGTCATTCTGCAACCTATACTACATTTTTCATTTGTTCAGATATAGTGTTGCTTCTTACAATGGGACAAAAGTATGTACATCAATTTTAAGCAACGGACACCCGTTGATTATTTGAATAAATATCTGATAAACATGAGGAGTTTGGGGCACCTATATCTAAATCTGAACCGATTTCAACGAGACTTGTCAGTGATTAATTTATATTAATTACAGTTCATTGTACAAAATTGAGTGGCAATCGGACAAACTTTGGGTCTTTAGTGCACAATTTACATAAAATCAAAGAAAAATTATATAGGAGCTATATCTAAATCTGAACCTATTTCCACAAAACTTACCACACATCATTATACCCGCTATGCCAAATTTCGTGCAAATCGAAAGATATATTAGGGTTTTTGGTACACCATTTAAATCAGATGGAAGTATGGGAGCTATATATAAATCTTAATCGATTTTTAGGAATTTTAACATGGACAGACGGACTTGAATAAATCGACTTAGAAAGTGATTCTATGCATATTCTCAAAAGGAATCATGTGTCTATCTCGTTACCTTTTGCATGTTACAAACATATGCACAAAGACATAACACCCTGTACCACAGTGTGGTGAAGGGTATAAAAATCGTTTTTATAGATCCAATTATGGTCCTTATTCATGTCAATACCCTATGGTGGACGTTTTTGGAAAAATTGCCAGCGAAACTGGCTAACCCCCAAAGAATTGAATAATGTGGAACACTGTTATATGGGGGTTTTTGGAAGGTTGGGCGAATATTGTTAGGATCATTTCTTACTTTTTGATCATCCAAAATATAATATTGCAACCAAATACCGAATATAAAGGGATATCGTTATATGAGGGCTACCCGAATACTTGGGCCAATATTGATAATTTCTGCTCAATACGTACTATGTTAGAAACAACTTTGTTTAAAACCTGACATTTTAAATACCAAATATGCTAGGAGTATTAGCAATGTATGTGCAAATGTATGTGGGTATAAAAACAAATCTATAATGCCGAAATCATACGCCAAAAATATTGCTAAGGCAAGACAACGTTTACCCGGTAAGCTAGATTAATATAATTTTAATAATAAATATCTCCAAGTACAACAATTTCGAATGTGCTATAAAAATTCGTATTTAATGTATTTGTGTACAAATATACAGATATCAATGCATGTAACATACTTAGTTCTAAATAAAACAATTCACAGTTAATAATCAATAATACATTTAACATAAAACACATAACTGAATATATCTGGAAAAAAAAAATACTACACTAAAGTTGTCTTTGGGTTTTTGTCATTGTTACTAAAACTCGTTTGAATTCTTCCAACCATATTTTTTATTCTTTCCTTTGAAATACTTTTCGTCTTTCTGTACCTTCGGCGGTGGACAGTAGCAGGTACGTTTCTGGGAGTCCAGATAGGATTTGCAACCGAGTGTTATCGTCCCAGTGAATAACATTTTCGCTGCCGCCTTACAACCTTTGATCATCAAATCTGCGGCAAGTGATTTATCATAGGTATCACAATGTCGATACAGACAACGTTTAAAGTCTAGATCACACAATTCTTTGTCGCTGTTGCAGGTGTCGTAACATATGTCGTGTGCATTGCAGCATGTTTCCATTTCCGCGGCGGGTAAATATTCTGTGCTAATTCTAAGACCCAGGGAACCGCAACCATCGGATGTTGGTGTATACAACTTATTTTGTACTGGTCGAATTTCTGAAATGAGAGAAAAATACTATAGTATATTGCATACAAAACCAGTAAGTAAAGTAGTAAAGTCGGACGGTGCCGATTATATAATACCCTTCACCACTTTGGGTATATTCAACAGATGAATCCTAACAGGCGTCGCATTTTTAAAGGACCAGTAAAATGAAATTGGATCCATAAACATGTCATTCTGCAACCGATACTAAATTTTTCATTTGGTCAGATATAGAACCGATTTCAGGAAACTTAGCACACCTTATTTTAGACCTAATTAATTACTCTGTGCCAAATTTCGTACAAATCGAAAGGTATATAGAGACTTTGGTGCACCATTTACATTTAATAGGACTAAAATATATATGGTAGCTATATCTAAATCTGAATCGATTTTTCCCAATTTCAATATGGTTCTTCCTTCGGCCAAATAAGTGACCTGTGCCAAATTTCATCCAAATCGGATCATAAATGCGACCTGTACTTTGTTCACAAAAATACATGGATGGACGGACATGCATAAATCGACTCAAAAATTGATTCTATGCATATTCCCAAAAGGAACCATGGGTCTATCTCGTTTCCTTTTGCCTGTTACAAACATATGCACAAAGATATAATACCCTGTACCACAGTGTGGTGAAAGGTATAATTAAACGGGATATTTGTGAAAGGGGTATTTTAAAAGATTGCTCGAATCTAAATAATTTCTGGAAAGGAATTTTTTATTCAGCAGGTATCTGATATGGCAAATTAAAGCCTCATCAATAAGAAAATTCGGGCTTTTTCAAAACCCTAGTGAGGGGGCTTTGTCAAAAAGTATATGCATGTCAGCCATTATATGTAAGAACCCTTTATACTAAATAACAGTCACATCGGTGGGAAAATGGGGCTATATATATATATATATATATATATCTTATATATATATATCTTCCGATTTGCACGAAATTTTGTACATCGTAATAAATTAGGTATAGAATTATGTGTGTTAAGTTTCCTAAAAATCGGTTCAGATTTAGATATAGCTCCCATATATATTTTCGTCCGATTTAATGTAAATGGTGCATAAAAGTCCCATATGTCTTTCGATTTGCACGAAATTTGGCACAACGTAATGAATTAGGTCTAGAATGAGGAGTGTTAAGCATCCTGAAAATCGGTTCAGATATAGCATCTATATCTGACCAAATGAAAAATTTAGTATTGGTTGCAGAATGACATGTTTATGGACCCAATTTCATTTTACTGGTCCTTTAAAAATGCGACGTCTGTTAGGATTCATCTGTTGAATATACCCAAAGTGGTGAAGGGTATCATATAGTCGGCCCCGTCTGACTTTACTACTTTCCTTACTGGTTTTCGGTATGTTTTAGGCCCGTACCTAAATTCAGTGCGTTGCGTACTAAAATACCCACCTTCTCGCCTTTATTAGGTTTGCTTAACGTCCGTATTACCCAAATACGCAAGGGCCTTATTTACTTGGGTGTTAATTGAAAACGGCGAAAATGGATGAAAACATTTTCTTCATTAACCGAAAAATGTTTACATTTATAGAAATACAAAATTTTCAATGACTCAAATTCTATTTTCAAAAAACAAAAATTCCATGTTGAATGTTGAACATTTTCAACTTTATCAGCCTGTTTATGCAAATGAAAATCAATTTTGGTTCATATAAAAACTTTTTACAGGCAAAAGAAGCCGAACGATAAACAACTCGAAAGAAAACGTAAACGTATATTTTTTCTTTACAAATTGGGTTTATGTATGACGAAAAAGCTGTCATCATGCGAACAAGAATGTCAAATTCACTCACTTGCTTTATAGCTTTCGAATGAATTTCAAAATCGCGAACTATATACCGAATTTTGAAACACTTTCACACAAGACAATCTTCATACAAAATAAAAATTTTTGGAACATATTTTATAGGTATCGCTTGGATTTTTCATTCATGTTTATGGAAAATAAAATTGTACAAATACTGAAAAATTTAATTTGACAATTTTTTTTTTGTTCAAATATGTGATTGTTTTTGTGAAGTTTGTTCTCATTTCCCATTTGACTCTCATTTATTAAACATTGTTGTAAAACTTTACATTTAACTTAGCAGTTTCTCGCATGGTGTACGTAACGGCAAACGAACGATAGCTTTCGAAATACATGAACGCTTTTTTAAACGAAAGTGAGTGAGTTACTTTCTTTCGCATTGATTTTCGTTCGAAATAGAAAAACAGTCTGTATATTTTTATACGCAATGCGTATTTGGGTAACATTCATTGAAATATACGTATTTAACTTTTGAGGTGAATAAAATCGTACGCATACGCATGAATTAAGTTACGACCCTTATGTTCCGACCCAGTGTTTCAAATTGAGTGTCTGAAATTTTGAAAATTGTTTTTACAACAACCCATGGCATAATTATACAAGGTAGTCCCATGCAGACATTTGAATCCTATATTTTCATAATTTTATTTTTGACAACATTCAAATTTGAAATGAAAATATAATCCTTCGAACTTTACAGCCTTACCTAAAATTCAACTAGCTCGTTCGACGTTTTTCACCACAAAAGTAGAACACATGTATTTATATGAATGTTACCGAAATACGTCGAACGTACAAAATTTCAAGTTGAACAATTTCAACTTTGACAGAACGTATTTTTAATTTTTTTTCCTTCGGTGAAAACAAAAACAAAATATTCTGAAAATTTGAAATTTCGAATGGGAACTAAAAATACGTGGATTAATTTAATTAATTTTCAATTTTGTTTTGCGGTTTGTATTATTTGCTTGAAGATACGAATTCGACGTATTTGGGTAATACGGCCGTAAACAACATTTTGCAAAAGCGGGGAAATTGAATATTTTTGTACGCCCCGTCGGATTTTAGGTAACGTTGTTACGACGTTTTTTCGTGTTTTATTTTTATCTGCATAATGGATTAACCCACTCGCTGTCAAGGACGAGTATACTCGTCTTAATACAGTCAAATATCGATAGTCCGGACCTCGCTAATTCGTATTATCCGATAATCCGGATGATAGTCTCAATTTAGATTGGGCGAGTTTACTTGCAGCAAGTCTTTGTTTGCTGGAGAGAGGGGCAAGGGGAATAGAAATTGAAAAAAATTGCCCGTACCGACAATTTTCTGGCAATTCGTTTTGTGTATTTTGTTTGTAGTGTCAGTAATTTGAAATACCAATCCAGAACATTATCACAAAATGTAAAAAAAATCAGTAGTGTTGGCGGTTTATTTGGGATACCATTTTGTATTTTGTTTTTGCAAAATAGTCAGGCTGAATCCCAGTTTGTTGTTTTTATAAAAAAACAACTATTTATTAGTGGGGAATGTATGGCATTGTTTGCCGAGGGGTAAGGCAGGGAAGACTATAGTTTCGGATCACGCCACTGATCCTCATCAGTTCCCTTAGTTTTTTGTTGGGGAATGTATGGCATTGTCCGCCGAGGGGTAAGGCAGGGAAGACTATAGTTTCGGATCTCGCCACTGATCCTCATCAGTTCCCTTAGTTTTTTTGTTGGGATATTCTCCCCAGAAGCTATTAATAGCTTCTTTACAAAAAACCTTTCAAACCCAAATGTCTCTTGTGACAATTCGAAGTTCTTACGTTACCAGCGATACGACCCTAATGAGAAGTTCGTTTCGTTGGCGCCTGACTTCGTGGTCAACAAGGCATTTACAGACAACTACAATACATTTCCCACTGCTATGTGTCGTCACTTTGTGACGAATGCACATAACGTTGTTGTTGGTATTGCTAGTTAAAGCAATAAACCAAACAGTATGACCGTGCCTCGTCTACAACTTCAGTAGTGTTTTTTTTTTTATAAAATCAACAAACTGGGATAAAGCCTGACTATTTTGCAAAAACTAAATCAGGACATACATTATTTTGTTATGCTCATTATTTGGTGAAAATGTTCATTATATTTAAAGCTCATATTTTAGCAATGAATAATTTAACAATTTCAGTTATCACTAAAATAATGTAAATTTACATCAAAACATTGATAATCCGGATAATTTATTGTAGATCCGGATTGGGATCTATTAGCGAGATTACTATCCAGATTAGCGAGATTTTAGTTTATAAATATGTATGTTAAAATACCACAAATACTGCTCATAAAATATTTGTAAATTAGCGCCCCTATATTCCATTTTCCGAAACTGGCACATTATCCCTTTTCAATACATCATTTTGTTTGTTACATATTTCTAATAGCGACATCTATTATATATTTTCTATACCACATTGAATATAAGCTTTTGCTTTAAAAAAAATCTTATTGGAACACGTTCGCTTTGACTATTCAACCACGTCAGCTGTTTCGTCATTAAAGTAACGTACCACAGGATGTGTACACTCATGATTTGTATTTGGTACAACGTGCTAACATTGTTCGGTTTACATTTTAGTAGCAAATGTGAAAAGCTTTTGCTGGAATTATTTTGTTCTAAAACTAGAATAGTGCGTTAACATAAACAGCTGATATGAAAATGGTGGATGTGAATATTTCTGTTAGATTAAAAAGAAACAACAATAGCATCATGGGAAATGTAAACAAATGACGTACATGATGATGAGAGTCTCTAGTATGGTCGGTCGGACGTCCCTCAAATGATGAGCGATGTTGCTTAAAATAAACAAACGGCAGGGCACAAACGATTTATGACAGCTCACAAAAATTCATTACGCTGAGAGATTTCATGATTTTTAATAATATTTACGTAATTAAAAGCAACAACGTCATTAATTTTGATGTTTAGAAATACATACCCGGCGCTCCTTCCTCCACTGGACATTTAAATACACACGTTTCCTCTACAGCAGCATCAAACACCTCATGGACGGTGCGGAACTTTTTACTGAGGGTAATGAAGTTCGAGAACACATCTCCAAATATGGCCTCTGCGGCAATAATAGCATCTCTTAAGTGGGCAATTGTGCTGGAGCCGTAACCGGAATATGCGTACGTAATAAATGTTAATACATAAATTGCTATTTTCATGTACGAAAAATTCATTCCGGTGTTTTTTATCTTGTAACAAGTTGAGTTGTGTTTATCTTCTTCACTTATCTTTTGCGACTATTTTTATTTTCGTTGCATGGGGCGGCAGAAGACGATATTTGACTAATTCGGTGTGTTTGTTGTTTGTAGCACCTTTGAACAGCTGTTGCAGATATTATTCACCAGCAGACGTTTATTTCCACCACTAAGCTTTTGTGTGAAAAGCTACAAACCAAAAATATTTCTGTTATTTTCAAATAGCATACATATAATTTAATTTAACGTTAGATTTGATTTAAAAATATTAATGCTATATCTATTTGACAATTCATGGTGTAATTATGTAAGGTAGTCTTTTTAAAGAAATTAATATGTAATTCATCTACCAAATACAATTAAAACCAGTAAGGAAAGTAGTAAAGTCGGGCTGGGCCGTCTATATGTCACCCTTCACCCTTCACATATCATCCCAATATTTTCATGTCAATGTTCCTTCGAGGGAAATTGAACAAATTTAAATATGTGACCTATATCTATATAACAAACGAATAACATCAATTAATGCACATGCTAAACTTCAGTTTATTCGGATTTAGAGTCGCTTACGTACAATGAGAAAAATTTATGTACATCGATTTATAGCACATTTGATAGAGTAACTTCGGGTAATGTGGTCCATCTCCAAATATGGCCTCTGCGGCAATAATAGCATCTCTTAAGTGGGCAATTGTGCTGGAGCCGTAACCGGAATATGCGTACGTAATAAATGTTAATACATAAATTGCTATTTTCATGTACGAAAAATTCATTCCGGTGTTTTTTATCTTGTAACAAGTTGAGTTGTGTTTATCTTCTTCACTTATCTTTTGCGACTATTTTTATTTTCGTTGCATGGGGCGGCAGAAGACGATATTTGACTAATTCGGTGTGTTTGTTGTTTGTAGCACCTTTGAACAGCTGTTGCAGATATTATTCACCAGCAGACGTTTATTTCCACCACTAAGCTTTTGTGTGAAAAGCTACAAACCAAAAATATTTCTGTTATTTTCAAATAGCATACATATAATTTAATTTAACGTTAGATTTGATTTAAAAATATTAATGCTATATCTATTGGACAATTCATGGTGTAATTATGTAAGGTAGTCTTTTTAAAGAAATTAATATGTAATTCATCTACCAAATACAATTAAAACCAGTAAGGAAAGTAGTAAAGTCGGGCTGGGCCGTCTATATGTCACCCTTCACCCTTCACATATCATCCCAATATTTTCATGTCAATGTTCCTTCGAGGGAAATTGAACAAATTTAAATATGTGACCTATATCTATATAACAAACGAATAACATCAATTAATGCACATGCTAAACTTCAGTTTATTCGGATTTAGAGTCGCTTACGTACAATGAGAAAAATTTATGTACATCGATTTATAGCACATTTGATAGAGTAACTTCGGGTAATGTGGTCCACCATTTTTTTTTTCGATATTGTGGACGTAACAACGGTAAAAAATAAAAAACAAATTGTTTTCACAACATAGTAGATTTGTTGGCTAAATATATTCCAGGTCAAACATTATATATATATATTTGCCTATAAAAATGTTATTGCATTATATTTCAAAAAACTCTAAACTGCGAATAAAAATAACTTGGCGGGTAATGTGGACCAGTATGTGTGGGTAATGAGGATCTGTATGTTAAAGGTAGTCAGTGTTTGGTTGTGATAAATTTCAATTTATTACACTCTTGGGTAACAATGAATGCAAAAATATATGGGTTTATGTTTTGGAATAGCGCCAATTTAAGGGTACCGCTGAACCACTTGACATAGTGCTTTGACATTAAAAACACGTTTGCAAAATTTTGGCCGCCTATGTCAAGTGGTTACGCAGTTAATGAGTTTATACCCAATTTTTGGGTAAAAACTCGGGTATTTACCCAAGTATTTACCCACGTCTTTAAATTATCGTAAAACTATCCATTCTAAATCGATTTGATAGCAGAAACCCGGAGATAGGGTGTAAGATCTTTTATTACCTATTCAATATAGTAAATACCCAACTAAATACCCACAAATGGGTATTTACCCGATTTACCGGCTATTTACCTAATTTACCGGGTATATACATACTGATTTTTAATTTTTATTCATTTTTGAAGTCAAAAATTATTTTTAAATAAAAATATTCAATGTCGGCATGAGGACGAATTCGAAACATGGGCGCATTTAACATGCGAGGAGGTATTCTATCCTCTGAAAACTCGATATGCGAAATTACAGCTGTTTCGGTTGGATAATGAAGCAAGGACCTTCAAAATACCGCAAATGGGGCGGTACCCTAATATGGCGGCTATTCCAAAACATAAACCCATATATTTTTGCATTCATTGTTACCCAAGAGTGCAATAAATTGAAATTTATCACAACCAATCCACAACCTACCTTTAACTTAGTGATCCTCATTACCCACACATACTGGTCCACATTACCCGCCAAGTTATTTTTATACGCAGTTTACAGTTTTTTGAAATAGAATGCAACAACATTTTTATAAACAAATATATATAATCTTTGACCTGGAATACATTTAGCTAACAAATCTACTATGTTGTGAAAACAAATTGTTTTTATTTTTTACCGTTGTTACGCCCACAATATGAAAAAAAGAAAATGGTGGTCCACATTACCCGACGTTACTCTATATGAGAGCTATATATAAATCTGAATAATCTAAATAAGTCGAAACACATATAGGGACTTTGATGAACCATTTACCATAAATCGGACGAAAATATATATATGGTAGCTATATCTAAATCTCAACCGATTTTCAAGAAATTTTACACACATCATTCTACACTCAATTCAGTACGCTATGTCAAATTTCGTTCATTCAATTTTCGTTCAAATACATTAAACCGGGCGAAAATATATATGGGAGCTATATCTAGATCTGAACCGATTCGGGCCTTTATTTTCTATATTAAGGGCGATTTTCCGAATGTTAAGTGTACTGTACAAATTGTTGCCAATTTTCTATTTTCACACTAAATCTCTTAAATGCTGTATATCTAAGTGTTCTGAATTAAAAAAAATATAAATATTTCCAATGAATCAAGGGCTGATCAAAACCTTTTTACCACAATTAGTGTTTCAATTACGTAACCACCACTGTAGCTGTAATATGTCAAATATTAGGATTTGAAAAGTTGGGATCAAAGTAGATGTTATTTATTATTAAGTGGAAATTTATTTTTTCAGCAAAATAGGGGAGGTTCCCAAAGGAGTGGTCTGACATTCATCATCTTCGAACTTTAGTTAGGTAAGGAAGAAATATAACGATATTCAAATTTGTATTGAATCCATAATTTCTTTCAAGAGATATCGTGCGCAGCATCCAGCCAGACAGATATTTTAGCCGTAAGGCTGGGTTTATAGAAATAAAGTTTATAGGTATGAAACGTTTTCTATCAATATCTGATAATTAATATTTTATTTTTGTTGAATTAGAAAAGTTGTCTTCACACCTTCACGTATAATCAACATCAGTGAATATAGTGTTAACTCACTTGGCTTTTAAAAGAACGCCAAAAACGTAAAGAATAATTAGGAAAATATGTTTTTGTGATTTTTTGTGTAATAATTCGGAAGTTGCATTTAAAGCAGAAAGTTTGACGTATTTTAAAGAAAAAATAAATCCTTTCATTTTTTTTAATATTTATGATGGAACAAAAATGTTAATGTATGTTTTCGTTTAATTGAAATAAATTATTTTGGTAGAAAACGATTAAAAGTTATGTCCACAATAAAATTTAGGTAATTAGAATGTATGAATAGAGATGTATTCCCCTCGCTAAGTTTGCTGTCTTTTAAAAGGTAGACGGCAAAATAGCCTACTATTATTTTGCCAGTTTTCAATGTAGAACAGAAGTTTGCCGTTGACTTTCAGCAACATTTTCGAAGAACTTGAGCAGGGCGATTATAAGAGGATAGTCAATGTCCAGTCCAATATATTACCACCCACTTGCATTCGAAGGATTGCTATTTTTATATCATTTCATTATTTTTAATAAATAATGTAGAAACTGTATATAATTATTATGTACTTCTAATTCCATTAATAGTCCCTTCTCTTGTTGAAAATGAAGTGTATTTTGCGTTAACAAAATACAAAACAGTAATCTTAGAATAACAATTTGAAGACGTGAATTTTCTTTCAATATAAAATGATTGTTTAACTAAAATTTAAAGATTTATGATTTAATATCTATGTCTTATTTACTATTACGGTCAATGTTTATGCACACATATCCATCTTTTAACACTAAAAAATGTCTTAAAGGTCAGTGTTAACACGAAGAAACTGTAAACTGAGAAAATATACTGAAAATAGCTGAAGAGTTGTTGTCCCTTGAGGACATTTGTTAGTGACAGCAAAAATAAGAGAAAAATGAATATAACGTGTACGATATAATATACTGCATAGACTAAAGAATATAATAGTAGTGTTGGAAGAGATGGTCACAATTTATAATTATGTGCCCCGTACTAAATAAGTTCACACACACGTATTTTCATACCATAGGAAAAACGGCTAATTAATCGTGAAATGGTGTGTATTCACATACATTGCGCTGTACATATCATGAGAACTTGACGCGTTTAAAAGGTTGTTATGAGAATAATAATCTTACGATTTTTGAAAAACTTCAAGAAATCGTATTGTTTCATATAAGAAAGAAAAAATACCATATGATACCCTACACCAATTTATATACACACAAGAGCGGCTCCTAAGATTTTTATACACACAGCCTTATGGCTAACGATTTTGCTACTGCAAAAATATGCCTCATCGAAATATTGGTTTTATACCCCATGTTTCTTTGAACCAAATCCGTTTCTTTGAACCAAATCCGGTATTATTTACAACTTTTTAAAGATTAAAAGACGATCTTATAATGGAATATAAAGTTAAATGTTGCATACGATTTTTTCCCACTTTCCGCGTGAGTTTGCTTTTTTGAGACCATGGGATGCCACACAACGATTGCCGAGAGAAAATTATTTTTTCACCATGCTGAACTAGGAAAATCTCAGCGGAAGTACTCAATATTATTCGATCTGCTGTCCAAAAAGTTGTATTGAGGCACAAAATTGAGAACCGAAATTGTAGAAAGCCGAAAACTCTCGCTGGTTTTCGCCTTTTTGCAATTAAATATTAGAGACGAGAAGTGGTGGTCGATAATCCAAAGCTTAGTGCACCTAAACTTGCGGAAATCACAGAGAAATATGTGGAAAATATTTAACCCCTAAACAATTTAATGAATTTGCGTAAGCATGGTCTTCATGGCAGAGTGGCAGTTCGTTCAGGAACACAAAAAAAAAAAAAACGAATTTTACATTTTGGAAATCTGTTATATTTGCTGATTAGAGTAAATTTAACTTCTCTGGGTCGGATGGACCAAGTAAGGTATGGTAAAGGGCGAATAAAGCCTATGCACACAATTCCGGCCGTAAAACACGGAGGAGGCCCCCCAATGGTTTGGAGCTATATGAGCGCTATCGGAGTAAGAAATCTCGTTTTTATTGAAGGAATTATGGGTAAGATTTATTT
>NW_026883714.1:0-5098 GCF_032173495.1 Musca vetustissima
CATATTTTCATCCGATTTAAGGTAATTGGTGCACCAAAGTCCCTATATATCTTTCGATTTGCAGTAATTTTTGTATAGGGTACTGAATAATGTCTAGAATGATGTTGCCAGGCCGACTGACACAAGGTACTGAAGAAATATAAATTTGTCTCTGGCAAGTTTCCCTGTTAGGATACATATATAGAATATACCCAAAGTGGTGAAGGGTATCATATAGTCGGCCCAGTCCGACGTTACTGCTTTCCTTACTGGTTATAAAATTAATTACATTCCTTGAAATAATCCTTTGCTCTTTAAATATTGCAATAACAATTAAATTAATTTTTAATTAATTAATTTAATTATAAGAAACGAATTTAATAAAAATTACAAGAGAGAGAACAGAGAGAACGGAAAAACTTCTACTGTCTAGAGTGTTGACAAAATTACAACACCAACAAAAAAAAACATAACTTAATCGACTTCATTTAATTTTAGCCTCCGTACTAAGAAGTGCTAAACGGATCAAAGTACTGGCAACATAAAACTCTTCAGTGCCGCATGTGGCTCAAAGCCATACACCCGCGCTCTCTACATCCCTCCCTCTCCTTCTCTCTTAAACTCAACCTCATCTAACACATCCTTCTAAATTACGTGGTACTTATTCCCAAAGCAATCATAAACTTATTATCTGCTACAAACCTCATTCTGGCTGCCACTTGAGCGTAGCAATGAACATAGGAGACCAGGAATGGGGCTAGGGGCAAGGAGAGGTGATGGCGGAAGGATCAACACAGTATGGTACTCCAATGTTGATGATATAGACAAAAGGCCAAAGCAACGTTTAAAAATTGGCAAAATGAAAAAAAAATAAATTGAACTGGGCCAGGCGTTGATGAGATGAGGAAAATTGGCACACTCGCAAACAAATACACACATAAACACACAGAGAGAAACAAAGCCTCACACGTACTCATATTGGCATTACAAAGAATCGACTGGGTGCTGTTAGCAGCATATGGCGCTTAGAGATTGTGCATGGAATTGAAACAATTTGTGCCATATAATTTAATAAATACTTTTCAATAGAATATCTGAGCCAGAGCAGGCACAGCTTGCAAACGAGGATGATGTACAAATACTAGAATAACAACAAAAATATATTTTTATATTAAAATAGACGAACAAAAAAAAAAATAATACTAATTTTATAAATTAAAAAAAAACTCAATATTAATGACATTGCTTCCAATGTGTCCGCCACTGTAAGCGGTGGACGGAATGATAATATTTATTTCTGCAAACGTCATTTGTCATGGGACCTAACCGAACTAATGCCTGCATTATCCGATCGACTGATGGCAATCAGCTACGGCTGATGATGAGCGTAGGCTTGATGCATGTCATTGATTTATGCTAAAGCTTTTAAAAACTCAAAACCACATAACTGCTACGCAACACCCCGGGGAGCAGAATGTCATTTCTTTATGGATAATATGTGTCACATTGTATATTAAATTGTGTGTGCGTTTGTGTGTATTTAATTTTACTAATGTTAAGGCCGTGACAGGCAAAAGAGATTAATAATTTAAAAATATGGAAACTTATTGTTTTTCTTAGAAAAATATATTTAGAAACCAGTGAGCGGAGCACAATAGTCGGACGGAGCCGAACATATGATACCCTACACAACTTCCACCGAGCTTTATGTTTTTGTGGAACCATATTCCGAACCTGGGTGATATTTCGCAAGCTCTCTTGATTGATGATATGTTAACAGCTCCACGTTTTAACCCTGGCATACTTTGGAAATCTCGTTTTCCCGAGGTGAATATTTAGGACATAAAATAAAAATTTGGTCACATTAGGTTTTTGTTGATTTGATCAGAATATTGAACGATAATCATATAAATAACCGTTCTAAGTATTTTGGCTGAACCTCTTCACCGTGCACAGTCGGGCGAACCACCGCACGCATGCACTCTCGCTAGAGTAAGTATCACTATTCTCACACACACACATTCAACTGAACCAATTGAAAAACCATTGACACACACACACAAAGACAAGTGCGTGAGAACAGAATTTTTTATGCTGTGCTCGTGCCAGCTCTAGACTCTAGTGTGGTGGTTGGTTAACCCTGCTCTAGAGCAACGTTCACCAATCAGGCGTCCACGGGCGCTTTGAGAGAGTACCAATACAATCACAGTTCTGTGTCCGAACTCAACATTATTCTCGACATCGAACATGTCGTATGCAATAATTACTCTCCCGATGGATCTATGCGTGTGTCCAACACAATCATAGCAATATGCATATGTATTGTGGGCTAACCCTGCTCTAGAGCGACTATAGAAACTGACAAAAATAATTGCACCCTATAAATATTATCTCAACATCACAGAAAATTATAGGCATCGTCTTTGACCATAATCGGAACTTTATGTAAAATTTCAAAGCGATCAGCGCGATATTTACGCCCTCTAGTGGGTTAATTATAATACTAAACAGTAAGTAAAGTAGTAAAGTTGGACTGGGCCCACAATATGATACCCTTCACCACATTGGGTATATTATACATATGTATCTTTACAATTGTACGTCAATGTCCCCACGAAGGAACATACTCATGTCTTTCTGCAACCTATGAAATAAATTTAATTTCATTCGGGCAGATTTAGAGTCGTCTGCGCACCATTCCACAAATTTATGGAAAACTATTGATAGCAAAAATGGGAGCTATATCTAAATCTGACCCGATTTTCACAGAACTTAGCACACATCATTTTAAGCTTAATTCAGTACGCTGTGCCACATGTCGTGCAAATTGAAAGATATTAAGGGACTTTGGTAGACTATTTATCTTAAATCGGACGAAAATATATATGGGAGCTATATCTACCATATTCACGAAACTTAGCAGACATTACTCTAGGGTTAATATAGTTCGTTGTACCAAATTTCTTGCAAATCGAAAGATATTTAGGGACTTTGGTGCACAATTTACATAAAATCGGCCGAAAATATATATTGGAGCTATATCTAAATCTGAACCGATTTTTACGAAACTTAGCAGACATTATTCTAGACCTAATTCAGTATGCTGTGCTAACTTTGGTGCAAATCGAAAGATATTTAGGGTTATTGGTGCACCATTTACCATATATCGGACGAAAATATATATGGGAGCTATATCTAAATCTGAACCGATTTTCACGAAACTCAGCACACATCATTCTAGACCTAATTCAGTAGGCTATACCAAATTTCGTGCAAATCGAAAGATATATAGGGACTTTGGTAGACTATTTATCTTAAATCGGACGAAAATATATATGGGAGCTATATCTACCATATTCACGAAACTTAGCAGACATTACTCTAGGGTTAATATAGTTCGTTGTACCAAATTTCTTGCAAATCGAAAGATATTTAGGGACTTTTGTGCACCATTTACCTTAAATCGGACGAAATTATATATGGGAGCTATATCTAAATCTGAACCGTTTTTTTCCCAATTTAAATAGGGTTCGTCCTTGGGCCGAATAAGTGAAATGTGCCAAATTTCATCCAATTCGAATCAAAAATGCGACCTGTACTTTGTTTACAATTTAACATCGACAGACAGACAGACAGACGGACGGACATGCATAAATCGACTTAGAAAATGATTCTGTGCTTATTCTCAAAAGGAATCATCTGTCTATCTCGTTTCCTTTTGCCTGTTACAAACATATGCACAAAGAAGGGTATAAAAATTATTATAACATATAGATACCTCTAAATATGCATATATAACTTCCAATTAACCACTTTGAGTCAGATCGAATACCTGAAACAAGGGTAATCACATTGTGTGAAATTTTGACACCGGACAGACCCTCATGGAACAGCGGAACAGTAGCACATATGCCTCCGGGGAACTGTTGTTACACGGATGGCTCCCGGCTAGCGGGAAAGACGGGACTGGGACTTTTTATTGAAGAACCGGGGACTGAAATCTCACTTCGCCTGCCAGATCACAACACGATCCTACTGCCGGAGGTTCAAGCTATAACGGAGTGTCTAAGATGGCTAAGCTCTAACAGATAGTAAACATGCTATTAATGCAATAACATCCAAAACAGTTACATCAAAAACTGTACTGGAATGCATAAAAACAATAAACAACTTCTCACGACACGGTCTTGTACGTATAATATGGGTACCGGGTCACTCAGGAGTCATAGGAAACGAGATAGCCAACCAACTCGCCAGACGTGCTACGGACCTAACCAACATTGATTTGAACAGTGCAAAACCTTTTAGCGCTTCATGTCTAGAAATGAGGTCATGGGCGAAAGAGGCGCACAAAACACTCTGGAATAACGAGAGGATTGGAAAAAACACAAAAATCTTAGGGGGAGACCGAAATGAGGATAAGACTAAGCAAATACTTACGCTAAACAAGAAAGAACTAAGCAGACTGATAGGCATTCTCACAGGACATCTTAACCTGCAGTCACATTTACACAAGATTGGGTGTTCGGGTGCAGAGCGTGTGGGGAAGACAACGAAACGTTGGAACATTTCCTGTGCCACTGCCCGACACTGTTCCTGAACTTAATGGCCTAAGGGGGTGTGAATGGAAAATACTAAAGGACTTCTATTCGGGCCATAATTACGGCTTCTGGAGCGACAAGAAAAACGGACAAAAATTAAGTATTTGGTCCATTTCATACCCTAAATATTAACTGATCTGTGTCCTGTAAATCGCCTGTGGCCTGTATCGTGTTTACACATTATAATGGACAGACGGACGGACGGACACACATGTCTAGATCAGCTCAGCTAGTCTATAATATATGACGATCGGTATACTTAAAAGTTGGTCTGTGACCAATATTTCGCATTTTGGTAGAAGAATCAGGAAGACCAGGATAAGGAAGACTTTCAAAGTAGTATCAGAAGGTCTTCCCAAAGACGAATCAGAAAGTCTTCTCATAGATGTGTCGGAAAGAATTTCTATTAAATTTAAGCGTTTTTTTAGGATAAGAAATTACCCATTGAATAATAATTTCGCATAGAAGAGATCAAAAGAAATTTGCCTGTGAAGAAAAAACTTCGCATAGAAGAAAAT
>NW_026883715.1:0-5156 GCF_032173495.1 Musca vetustissima
TTTGGTCAGATATAGAAGCTATATCTAAATCTGAACCGATTTTCAGGAAACTTGACAGCGACAAATGTAGACCTAAGTCATTACGGTGTGTCAAATTTCGGGCAAATCGGAAGATATATAGGGACTTTGGTGCACCATTTACATTAAATCGGAGGAAAATATATTTGGGAGCTATATCTAAATCTGAACCGATTTTCATGAAATTTAATACGCATGATTCTATACCTGATTCATTACGCTGTGCCAAATTTTGTGCAAATAGAAAGATATATAGGGACTTTGATGCACCATTTACTTTAATTCGGACGAAACTATATATGGGAGAAACTTGGCACACATCATTCTGGACCTAATTCTGTACTCTGTGCCAAATTTCATGCAAATCGAAAGATATAGAGGGACTTTGGTGACCCATTTACCTTTAATCGGACGAAACTATACATGGGAGCTATATCTAAATCTGAACCGATTTTCTCGAAACTTGGCACACATCGCTCTGGACATAATTCAGTAATCTATGCCAAAATTCGTGCAAATCGAAATATTTTCAGGGTCTTTGGTGCACCATTAACCAAAAATCGGACAAAAATATATATGGGAGCTATATCTAAATCTGAACCGATTTTTCCCAATTTCAATAGGGTTCGTCCTTGAATTGGATCCAGAAACATGACATTCTGCAACCTATACTAAATTTTTCATTTGGTCAGATATAGAAGCTATATCTAAATCTGAACCGATTTTCAGGAAACTTAACACACAACATTTGAGACCTATGTCATTACGCTGTGCCAAATTTCGTGTAAATCGAACGATATATAGGGACTTTGATGCACCATTTACATTAAATCGGACGAAAATATATATGGGAGCTATATCTAAATCTGAACCGATTTTCAGGAAACTTAACACACATCATTCTAGGCCTAATTAATTACGCTGAGCCAAATTTTTTGCAAATCGAAAGATATATAGGCACTTTGGTGCACTATTTACCTAAAATCGGACGAAAATATATGTGGGAGCTATATCCAAATCTGAAACGATTTTCAGGAAACTTTCTAGACCTAATTTATTATGCTGTGTCAAATTTCGTGCAAATTGAAAGATATATAGGGACTTTGGCGCACCATTTACAATAAATCGGACGAAAATATATATGGGAGCTATATCTAAATCTGAACCGATTTTCATTTCCGATTTTCCGCACACATCTTTCTAGACTTAATTCAGTACGCTGTGCCAAATTTCGTGCAATTCGAACGATATGTAAGGAATTTGGTACACCATTTACTTAAAATCGGACGAAAATACATATGGAAGCTATATCTAAATCTGAACCGATTTTTCACAATTTCAATAGGGTTCGTCCTTGGACCAAACAAATGAGCTGTACTAAATTCCATTCAAATCGGATTATAAATGCGATCTGTACTTTGTTGACAATTTAATACCAACAGATGGACGGACAGACTGACGGACTTTGGTACAGCATTTACTTTAAATAGGACGAAGTTATATATGAGACCCATATCTAAATCTTAATCGAATTTCAAGAAACTTAGCACACATCCTTCTAGACTTATTTCAGTACGCTGTGTAACATTTCGTGCAAATTGAAGGATATATAGGGACTTCGGTGCACTATTTCCCTATTCGGATCTTAAAAACCACCTTTGCTTTGTTAAAAATTTAACATTTACAGACAGACGTACGGACAGACGGACATGTATATATCGACTCAGAAAGTGATTCTATGCATATTCTCAAAAGGAACCATTGGTCTATCTCGTTTCCTTTTGCCTGTTGCAAACATACCCTGTACCACAGTGTGGTAAAGGGAATAAAAATCCGGTGTAAAAATCCAATCCGGTATAAAAATCCAAAAAATTCTTTAGAAAATCCACGCCTTATAAAGGTCTCCAAAAATTTCTTTAGAAAATCCACGCCTTATAAAGGTCTCCAAATATTTCTTTAGAAAATCCACGCCTTATAAAGGTCTCCAAAAATTTCTTTAGAAAATCCACGCCTTATAAAGATCTCTAAAAAATTCTTTAGAAAATCCACGCCTTATAAAGATCTCTAAAAAATTCTTTAGAAAATCCTCGCCTTATATAGGTCACCAAAAAGGTCTCCAAAAAATTCGTTAGAAAATCCACGCCTTATATAGGTCACCAAAAAGGTCTCCAAAAAATTCGTTAGAAAATCCACGCCTTATATAGGTCACCAAAAAGGTCTCCAAAAAATTCGTTAGAAAATCCACGCCTTATAAAGGTCTACAAAAAATTCTTTAGAAAGTCCACGCCTTATATAGGTCTCCAAAAAATATTCTTTACAAAATCCACGCCTTATATAGGTCACCAAAAAGGTCTCCAAAAAATTCGTTAGAAAATCCACGCCTTATAAAGGTCTATAAAAACATTCTTTAGAAAATCCACGCCTTATAAAGGTCTACACGCCTTATAAAGGTCTACAAAAAATTGTAGATCCTTAAAAAAATATTCTTTAAAAATCCACGCCTTCTGTAGATCCTTGAAAAAATAATCCTTTAAAAATCCACGCCTTCTGTAGATCCTTGAAAAATAATCCTTTAAAAATCCACGCCTTCTGTAGATCCTTGAAAAAATATTCTTTTAAAAATCCACGCCTTCTGTAGATCCTTGAAAAAAATATTCTTTTAAAAATCCACGCCTTCTGTAGATCCTTGAAAAAAATATTCTTTTAAAAATCCACGCCTTCTGTAGATCCTTGAAAAAATAATCCTTTAAAAATCCACGCCTTCTGTAGATCCTTGAAAAAATATTCTTTAAATAATCCACGCCTTCTGTAGATCCTTGAAAAAATATTCTTTAAAAATCCACGCCTTCTGTAGATCCTTGAAAAAATATTCTTTTAAAAATCCACGCCTTCTGTAGATCCTTGAAAAAATATTCTTTTAAAAATCCACGCCTTCTGTAGATCCTTGAAAAAATATTCTTTTAAAAATCCACGCCTCGCCTTCTGTAGATCCTTGAAAAAATATTCTTTAAAAATCCACGCCTTCTGTAGATCCTGTGAAAAGAGAAATTTGTAAATTTTTGGTATGTAGGGTATTAATTAATAAGAGAATCCTCGTACTAAAACATTTCAATAGCGGTCCTATTTTTTTTTGTAGTTCTGCTGCCGGGATCCCTGCCGTTTTTAATCTTTAAAGGGCCACATGTCCTTACGATATACCCAATAACTCGATCATCGATATATCTTGTTAATTTTTTTATCCCCTCTCAAAGGACTTCAATAACAAATCGCTTATCTTCATCTCATCTCCCCTCTTCATATTGACCCCCATTCCCTCTATCATTCTAAGTCATCAATATCCTCTCTGTATTGATTTGATTGCAATCAAACATTATGAAATGAACCCTTAAAATTGTTATTTCTATTTTTCCACTGTTAGCCTTCATCCTTTTTGCCTTAGTCCTTTTCACCAGTTTCTCTATGTGCGTGTGTAAGTGTGTGCGTGTGTTTCTTCTTCTAATATCGACAATAAAAAGAATTTATGATTTACTTTGAAGTATTATTTGCTGGCTCATTCACTTAACGTTAAGAGGAGGCTATTAAATTACATTCAGTTTTCTGCTCTTCTTTAAAAAAACGAGGTCTTTGTTGGGAGAGATAGAGAGACGGGAGGGGGAGGAGCCATTACAAATTGTAGAAATTTTACAGATTATTGGTTATGGCCGGCGGAAGGCAGCCAATGAAACATTGTTACATTAGTAATAAATAACAATTTACTGGCAATAATTTAATTTTTCATTCCCTTTTCCGTTACAGGAAAGAAAAGGAAAAAAAAACAACAATAATAACAACAAAAAAAGTTAATAAAAAACACGCACAGCCAGAACTAGAAAATGAAGTCAGTAAGGGATATCACAAAAAAAGGAAAGGAAAATTCAATTAAAGGTTAACAAGTTATTTTTTTATTGAAACAATAATATACAACGAAATAAGTTTTCAGGAACTTCTGTGGGGCGTACAGTTTTTAAATAATAAACATTTTCAAGGACCTTCTCAAGGAGTGGATTTTTTAAAATTTTTTTTCGAGGATCTCCACAAGGCGTGGAAGTTTTAAAGAATATCTTTTAGAGACCGATATAAGGCGTGGAGTTTTTAAAGATTGTTTACAAGGACCTTTATAAGGCGTGGAGTTTTTAAAGACTTTTTACAAGGACCCCTATAACGCGTGGAGTCTTTAAAGAATATTTATTCAGGGGTCTATACAAGTCGCGGAGTTTTTAATGAATATTTTTCCATGACCTCTATAAGGCGTGGAGTTTTTAATGAATATTTTCAAGGACCTCTATAAGGCGTTGAGTTTTAAAAGAATATTTTTCAAAAAACTCTATAAGGCGTGGAGTTTTAAAAAAATGTTTTTAGGAGAACTATATAAAAAATATTTTTTAAGGACCTCCAAAAGGAGTGGATTTTGTTAGAATATATTTTCAAGGACCTCCAAAAGGCATGGATTTTTTAACGAATATATTTTCCGGGGCCATTAGAGGTCGTGGATATTTGAACAAGGCGTGGATTTTTCAAAGAATATTTTTCAAGGACCTGTATAAGGCGTGGATTTTTTAAAGAATATTTTTCAAGGACCTCCAAAAGGCGTGGGTTTTTTAAAGAATATTTTTTCAAGGACCTCTATAATGCGTGTATTTTTTAAAGAATATATTTTCAAGGACCTCCACAAGGCGTGTATTTTTTAAAGAATATATTTTCAAGGATCTCCAAAAGGGCGTGGATTTTTTAAAGAATTATTTTCAAAGGACCTCCAAAAGGCGTGGATTTTTAAAGAATATTTTTCCGAGGACCTCCACAAGGCGTGGATTTTTTAAAGAATATTTTTTGGAGACCTATATAAGGCGTGGATTTTTTAAAGAATATTTTTTGGAGACCTATATAAGGCGTGGATTTTTTAAAGAATATTTTTTGGAGACCTATATAAGGCGTGGATTTTTTAAAGAATATTTTTTGGAGACCTATATAAGGCGTGGATTTTTTAAAGAATATTTTTGGAGACCTATATTAGGCGTGGATTTTTTAAAGAATATTTTTTGGAGACCTATATTAGGCGTGGATTTTTTAAAGAATATTTTTGGAGACCTATATTAGGCGTG
>NW_026883716.1:0-50343 GCF_032173495.1 Musca vetustissima
TTATGGAGACCCAGGAAAAATTTATTTAAAAAATCCACGCCTTATGGAGACCCAGGAAAAATTTATTTAAAAAATCCACGCCTTATGGAGACCCAGGAAAAATTTATTTAAAAAATCCACGCCTTATGGAGACCCAGGAAAAATTTATTTAAAAAATCCACGCCTTATGGAGACCCAGGAAAAATTTATTTAAAAAATCCACGCCTTATGGAGACCCAGGAAAAATTTATTTAAAAAATCCACGCCTTATGGAGACCCAGGAAAAATTTATTTAAAAAATCCACGCCTTATGGAGACCCAGGAAAAATTTATTTAAAAAATCCACGCCTTATGGAGACCCAGGAAAAAAATTTATTTAAAAAATCCACGCCTTATGGAGACCCAGGAAAAATTTGGAGACCCAGGAAAAATTTAAAAAATCCACGCCTTATGGAGACCCAGGAAAAATTTATTTAAAAAATCCACGCCTTATGGAGACCCAGGAAAAATTTATTTAAAAAATCCACGCCTTATGGAGACCCAGGAAAAATTTATTTAAAAAATCCACGCCTTATGGAGACCCAGGAAAAATTTATTTAAAAAATCCACGCCTTATATAGGCCTTGGAGACCCAGGAAAAATTTATTTAAAAAATCCACGCCTTATGGAGACCCAGGAAAAATTTATTTAAAAAATCCACGCCTTATATAGGCCTTGGAGACCCAGGAAAAATTTATTTAAAAAATCCACGCCTTATATAGGCCTTGGAGACCCAGGAAAAATTTATTTAAAAAATCCACGCCTTATATAGGCCTTGGAGACCCAGGAAAAATTTATTTAAAAAATCCACGCCTTATATAGGCCTTGGAGACCCAGGAAAAATTTATTTAAAAAATCCACGCCTTATATAGGCCTTGGAGACCCAGGAAAAATTTATTTAAAAAAACGCCTTATATAGGCCGCCAGGAAAAATTTATTTAAAAAATATATAACCCTTGGAGACCCAGGAAAAATTTATTTAAAAAATCCACGCCTTATATAGGCCTTGGAGACCCAGGAAAAATTTATTTAAAAAATCCACGCCTTATGGAGACCCAGGAAAAATTTATTTAAAAAATCCACGCCTTATGGAGACCCAGGAAAAATGTATTTAAAAAATCCACGCCTTATGGAGACCCAGGAAAAATTTATTTAAAAAATCCACGCTTTATGGAGACCCAGGAAAAATTTATTTAAAAAATCCACGCCTTATGGAGACCCAGGAAAAATTTATTTAAAAAATCCACGCCTTATGGAGACCCAGGAAAAATTTATTTTAATTTATCAGCTGGTGCATGCTCCTTACCAGCATCTGACCACCAGTCTTGAATATTTCGGCTTGTAAGCCATCGGCACCTGCTGTTTTATTAATCTTCAGCCGATTGATTGCTATTCTGACCTCATCTTGGCTAGGTGGTAAACACTTTATACCGTCATCTATTATTGCTTCTGGGGTATCCTCTTCTTCACCTCTACTATTTGATACCAGAAGTTTTTCAAAATACTCCTTGCAGATCCGCAGCACGCTGTCTGTATCTGTCACAGAGGTTTCCTTCTTTATCTCTACAGGAGGAGGTGCCTGCACTAAAGCCTTCGGTTTGCCGTTTTTTCCCGTTGATAGAGAATTTTCGGACTTAATTCTGACTCCTTTACATCTCGGTTTGCTCACGCTCACGTTTTTCTTGTTCTTTCTTCATTTTTTTCTGAAAACACGTTTCTCCTCTCTCCCCTTTTCTCCCGATAATTCTCCATCGCACTACGTGTTGCTTCTGTCTGCAGTGTTGCCCTATACGCTGCATTTTTCAGATCAGTAGCGGATTTCACGGATTTCTTGATGATGATCTTTGGTAACCACGTGTTGCTTTTGCTGCAGTTGGTAGGGATTGGGGCACTTCTATGCCATTGTGCTTCTACATTATAATCGGGACAAGGGATGCTTTCGTCATGCAGTTGGGTAAGTTGAGCGGAGTAGGCCTCGGCTACCTGTGGTGTTTGCAGCATTTCGACGTCGAGTTTCCATGTTGGGTTAGATCGCACCCTTGCTGCTACATTAAGACGGCTGCGAACCTTGGCTGCCACAAGGTAATGGAGCGAATCGATATTTGCTCTCCGGATCGATCGGATGTCTAAAACACTGGATTAATACCTTCCGTCTCTCACAACATGATCGATTTGATTTATCGTTGTTCGATCCGCAGAAATCCAAGTGGCCTTGTGTATATCGAGATGCTTGAATCTGGTGCTGCTAACTACCATGTTTTTTGCTGCCGCGAAGTCAATCAACCTCATGCCGCCGTTGTCTGATGTTTCTTCATGGAGGCTGAATTTCCCTTCCGATTTTTGCATTAAAATCTCCTAACAGAATTTGAATGTCATGGCCAGGGCAGCGATCATACGCTGCTTCTAGGCGCTGGTAAAATGTCTTTGGTCTGCTCATCTTTGTCTTCGGTCGGAGTATGGGCGCAAATGAGACCGATGTAGAAGAACTTCTCTTTAATGCGGATTATAGCAAATCCCTCAGCTACTGGAGTGAATCTGGAGACGAGGTATTTTATTGTCATATTAACCATACATCCGCAGCCAAATTCATGTCTCGTTTCATTGCAGCTATAATACAGTTCGTAATCGTCTGAGTTACTTACGCCAGTCCCTTTCCATCGCATTTCCTGTAAGGCAATAGTATCAGTTTTGTACTTCTTGAGTACATCCGCCATAGTGAACACTGCGCCTATTTTGTACAAGGTGCGCACATTCCAAGTGCAGATTCGCAGATCGTTGTCCTTAGGCGGGGGTTTGGTTTTCTTTTTCTTTGCTTTTTCATAGTAGGAGGGGTTTTCGAGTGCGGGCAACCAACCCGACGCCTCAACCCATTTTTTTTATAGTTCTTATGGGTGAACTTGCGGCACATATTAGCTCACTATTTCATCGGGTGATGAAACTAGCTACCCCAGGTGGCACCACGGGGAGGTAAGTGTCCACAATTGAGATGAATGAGGTACCAAGATAAGCCTCGACTTAGCCATGTTAAAGCCAATCAGAGACGTTGCTTGGTATCTATCATCCTCTACGCCACCCCCACGCCTTATGTAGAGCTTCGAAAAAATTATTTTGAAAATCCACTCCTTGTGGAGACCCTTAAAAAAATTATTTTAAAAGCCCACGCCTTGTCTATTTATTTTCTTTCAATTATTTCCTGTATACTTACTTAGTGATTAGAAGACATTAAAATTTATAACACTTTTACTAGACCCTTAAAAAATCGAAATCGAAAACATTTACTTCCTTCATGTTTGTTGCCTAAGTCTTTTGTTTGCCTTGGCAGCAGCAATTTGCATATGACCGACCGGCCATATTGCATTGTGGTCCCTTTCATTTTTTTTTTTTGAAGTTTTGGATTTTTTTCTCTCGATTTGCAATAAGGAAAAGACGGAGGAGACAAACATGCATTCGATTGATAACTTCGAATGCTATAAAAACTGTAAATTGTAACCCATAAGCAATAAGCTATAAAAATAATAACAACAACAAAACAATATTTGCATGAAACGGAATCAAATGAAAAATCTATAACAAATTTTTGTTGTTGTTTTTTTTTTCTTTCTGGTTGGGTTGAGCTGAGCTGCTGTTGTCTGAATTGTTTGCCATGGCATAAATTATTAATTCTATGGGCGGCACGCTTATGACCCTTTGAGTTCAAAAACGTGGCAAGAAAACCAATACACACACACAGACACATAGAAACATATACATATTCATAAAAAAAAATTAACAATAAAATAAAATTTTAGAGAGAGGAAGAAACCAATTTATAATAACTCAGGGCACAATCCAACACCTCCTAAACAATAAAACAATAATTTTTATTAGTTATTTTTTAAAATTTTTTTTTAAAAAATCCACGCCTTATGTAGGTCTCCAAAAAAATTATTTAAAAAATCCACGCCTTATGTAGGTCTCCAAAAAAATTATTTAAAAAATCCACGCCTTATGTAGGTCTCCAAAAAAATTATTTAAAAAATCCACGCCTTATGTAGGTCTCCAAAAAAATTATTTAAAAAATCCAGCCTTATGTAGGTCTCCAAAAAAATTATTTAAAAAATCCACGCCTTATGTAGGTCTCCAAAAAAATTATTTAAAAAATCCACGCCTTATGTAGGTCTCCAAAAAAATGATTTAAAAAATCCACGCCTTATGTAGGTCTCCAAAAAAATTATTTAAAAAATCCACGCCTAATGCAGGTCTCCAAACAAATTATTTAAAAAATCCAACACGCCTTATGTAGGTCTCCAAAAAAATTATTTAAAAAATCCACGCCTTATGTAGGTCTCCAAAAAAATTATTTAAAAAATCCACGACTTATGTAGGTCTCCAAAAAAATTATTTAAAAAATACACGCCTTATGTGGAGGTCTCCAAAAAAATTATTTAAAAAATCCACGCCTTATGTGGAGGTCTCCAAATTTAAAAAATCCACGCCTTATATAGGTCCCCAAAAAAATTATTTTAAAAATCCACGCCTTATGTAGGTCTCCAAAAAAATGATTTAAAAAATCCACGCCTTATGTAGGTCTCCAAAAAAATGATTTAAAAAATCCACGCCTTATGTAGGTCTCCAAAAAAATTATTTAAAAAATCCACGCCTTATGTGGAGGGTCTCCAAAAAAATTATTTAAAAAATCCACGCCTTATGTAGGTCTCCAAAAAAATTATTTAAAAAATCCACGCCTTATGTAGGTCTCCAAAAAAATTATTTAAAAAATCCACGCCTTATGTAGGTCTCCAAAAAAATTATTTAAAAAATCCACGCCTTATGTAGGTCTCCAAAAAAATTATTTAAAAAATCCACGCCTTATGTAGGTCTCCAAAAAAATTATTTAAAAAATCCACGCCTTATGTAGGTCTCCAAAAAAATGATTTAAAAAATCCACGCCTTATGTAGGTCTCCAAAAAAATGATTTAAAAAATCCACGCCTTATGTAGGTCTCCAAAAAAATGATTTAAAAAATCCACGCCTTATGTAGGTCTCCAAAAAAATTATTTAAAAAATCCACGCCTTATGTAGGTCTCCAAAAAAATTATTTAAAAATTTATGTGGAGGTCTCAAAAAATTATTTAAAAAATCCACGCCTTATGTGGAGGTCTCCAAAAAATTATTTAAAAAATCCACGCCTTATGTGGAGGTCTCCAAAAAATTATTTAAAAAATCCACGCCTTATGTGGAGGTCTCCAAAAAATAATTTAAAAAATCCACGCCTTATGTGGAGGTCTCCAAAAAATAATTTAAAAAATCCACGCCTTATGTGGAGGTCTCCAAAAAATTATTTAAAAAATCCACGCCTTATGTAGGTCTCCAAAAAAATTATTTCAAAAAATCCACGCCTTATGTAGGTCTCCAAAAAAATTATTTCAAAAAATCCACGCCTTATGTAGACCCTCGAAAATATTATTTAAAGTTTCTTCTCACGCAATAGCCATGTTGTTCTACTTGTAACCAAGTTTGTTACTTAAGTCTTTCGTTTAACTAAATTCATTATTCATGTGAAATTTCAATGAACTTAATCTCAAGTCAATGAAAGATCCCTGAAAGATGATGAAGATGAAAACACAAACCCCAATTCAATGTAAACCAGGGGCTAGAACAGAATTCTATGGAAATTGTAAAGAAACAAAAAAAAAAAAAAATAGCAATTATCAAGTGATTAAATAGAATGGAATAGTATTATCGCGATTCATTGTCTGATCTTCAGCTATGGTAAAGTTAACCATCAATTTTGTAAGCCGAACCAAAATCGAAAGAGTTTTGCGAAAAAGAGTTAATTTTGGGCTCTTAAATGCCTGAAGAGATTTTTCTTTATTTCTCTCTCTCTCCCTCTCACTTTGTTGGTGTATAACAGTGTGGTATAACACAACAACCCAAAAAAGCCGGCATTTGTTTTTGCCAAACCAAGAAAGAAAACCAAACAAGTTTCTGTTACTCTCAACCGGTCTTTGGGGGGAGATTTACTCTTCGCGTGAGAGCTTCAATTTGCCTACTCTTAGATTTTTAACTCTTAACCCGAAGAGTTTTAGTTCTAAACTCCACAATAACTTATTTTAGATTGCCTACACTTTTTTCAGTTACCAATCTGAAATGACTTGGAATAATAATTCCAAGTCAGACAACCCGACTGATGGCAGTCAGTGCCAAAAGAAGCCCACATGCCACCGATCATTTAGAGACAATGTAATCAATCATTAGCTGCCTTCCTACCCTTCCTCCGTAGAATTGGCTGCCTGGCAAAATAAATTGCAAAATTAAGATTGAAGAAAATTATAGCTTAGCGGATTTTTTTAATGAGGGGAAAATGTCTCCCTGAGGCCAGAGGATTTTTAAAAGGCCTCAGAATTTTTTAAAAATTTTTTTGGAGGCCTACATAGGTCGCGGATTTTTTAAAGATTTTTTTTGGAGACCTCCACATAAGGCGTGGATTTTTTAAATAATTTTTTTTGGAGACCTACATAAGGCGTGGATTTTTTAAATAATTTTTTTGGAGACCTACATAAGGCGTGGATTTTTTAAATAATTTTTTTGGAGACCTACATAAGGCGTGGATTTTTTAAATAATTTTTTTGGAGACCTACATAAGGCGTGGATTTTTTAAATAATTTTTTTGGAGACCTCCACATAAGGCGTGGATTTTTTAAATAATTTTTTTGGAGACCTACAAACAACATGGCTATTGCGTGAGGATAAGATAAAGCCTGAGAATCTTTAAATAATATTTTCGAGGGTCTACATAAGGCGTGGATTTTTTAAATAATTATTTCGAGGGTCTACATAAGGCGTGGATTTTTTAAATAATTTTTTTGGAGACCTACATAAGGCGTGGATTTTTTAAATAATTTTTTTGGAGACCTACATAAGGCGTGGATTTTTTAAATAATTTTTTTGGAGACCTACATATGGCGTGGATTTTTTAAATAATTTTTTTTGGAGACCTCCACATAAGGCGTGGATTTTTTAAATAATTTTTTTGGAGACCTACATAAGGCGTGGATTTTTTAAATAATTTTTTTGGAGACCTACATAAGGCGTGGATTTTTTAAATAATTTTTTTGGAGACTTCCACATAAGGCGTGGATTTTTTAAATATTTTTTTTGGAGACCTACATAAGGCGTGGATTTTTTAAATAATTTTTTTGAGACCTAATTAGTTTTTGGAGACCTACATAAGGCGTGGATTTTTTAAATAATTTTTTTTGGAGACCTCCACATAAGGCATGGATTTTTTAAATAATTTTTTTGGAGACCTACATAAGTCGTGGATTTTTTAAAGAATTTTTTTGGAGACCTACATAAGGCGTGAATTTTTTAAATAATTTTTTTTGGAGACCTACATAAGGCGTGGATTTTTTAAATCATTTTTTTGGAGACCTACATAAGGCGTGGATTTTTTAAATAATTTTTTGGAGACCTCCACATAAGGCGTGGATTTTTTAAATAATTTTTTGGAGACCTACATAATTTTTTGGAGACCTCCACATAAGGCGTGGATTTTTTAAATAATTTTTTTGGAGACCTACATAAGGCGTGGATTTTTTAAATAATTTTTTTGGAGACCTACATAAGGCGTGGATTTTTTAAATCATTTTTTTGGAGACCTACATAAGGCGTGGATTTTTTAAATAATTTTTTTGGAGACCTACATAAGGCGTGGATTTTTAAAATAATTTTTTTGGAGACCTACATAAGGCGTGGCGGATTTTTTAAATCATTTTTTTGGAGACCTACATAAGGCGTGGATTTTTAAAATAATTTTTTTGGAGACCTACATAAGGCGTGGCGGATTTTTTAAATCATTTTTTTGGAGACCTCCACATAAGGCGTGGATTTTTTAAATAATTTTTTTGGAGACCTCCACATAAGGCGTGGATTTTTTAAATAATTTTTTTGGAGACCTCTACATAAGGCGTGGATTTTTTAAATAATTTTTTTGGAGACCTCCACATAAGGCGTGGATTTTTTAAATAATTTTTTTGGAGACCTCCACATAAGGCGTGGTGCATTTTTTAAAGAATTTTTTTGAAGACCTCCACATAAGGCGTGGTGCATTTTGTAAATCATTTTTTTGGAGACCTACATAAGGCGTGGGGCATTTTTTAAAGAATTTTTTGGAGACCTACATAAGGCGTGGTGCATTTTTTAAAGATTTTTTTTGAAGACCTACATAAGGTCTAGATCTTTTTTAAAGAATTTTTTGGAGACCTCCACATAAGGCCTGGATTCTTTAAAGAATTTTTTTGAAGACCTACATAAGGTCTAGATCTTTTTTAAATAATTTGTTTGGTGTTTGTTTGTCCTCCGTTTTTTATGTAGGTTTTTTGAACGCCTCTACACTTCAACTCTTAAGACTTAAGAGAGTTGTCTGACTCTTTTTTTGTGAGTGAAGTCTCCTCCAGCTAACAACCATGGCTAACCAGCATAGCTGACATCATCGATGAAAACTTATTTAATGGCCAAGACCAGACAGCAACGTTTTTAGTACAGCGTTGGCGGGCTTAAGCGACGGTTTCATAGCGACGACGTAGCTTTTTTACGGTTTATATATTTTTTGTGCGTAAAGTGGAGACTTTGCAAAAGCAAAAAATTGAAAGAAGAAAATAAAAACAAAATCCGAAACAAAATAGAATCTGTTAAAGGAAAAAGGCAATAAAAATTGAAAAAAAAATCAGACCTGAAAATCCAATAAAAAAAGTGAGTGTGTGCCAAAAGGAGACCTTAAGCATCTTAATTAAACAAAAAGAACGTCGGGTATAACACTTTGTTTTGCTGTGTGTGTGTGTTCCGAAGAGATCTCAAGCAGAACCAGTCTTTTGGCGAACAGCAAAAAAATCGAAAAAAAAAACACAAAACGCTACAAATGATGTCAGTTGTCTAGAGCAAGTAAAACGTTCAACAAGCATAGAAACAACGGGATAACAAATCTGCAAAAATATTTTAAAGAATCTAGAGGGATATAAGAAAAAACCAAAATTCAAAAAAGTGGAAAAATTGGAAAAAATATTCTGTAAAAAATTCAAGAAAAAATTTGAAAAAATTCGTAACCTGAAAAGAAGATATTTTTTTAAATACAAAAATCGGCTTACAAAAAAATATTAAAAAAAAATTAAATCAACCTCAAGTGTAAAGTGTTTTACATTTTATTGTAATTTTGTGTATTTGTTGTTGTTAATTTTTTTTCACAACAAAAAAGCGTGTTTCCGGCCAAGAAAAAAACACAAACGCAATAATTACGGAGACACCTCAAACACCAGTTGAATTAATGTGGATTAATTTTTTGTTTTTGTTGTTGTCATTACCTCTACACCAGCTGTTGTTCTCAGACAGTCTTAAGCTGAATTACACGATTTAAGGTAAATATGAAAAAACGGGTTAAATTTTTATTAACAAAAAAAAAAAAAAATTAAAAAAATGGACTAGCAGGAACTAAAAAAATTTAATTTTTTTCAAGGGGTGGATTTTTAAATATTTTTTGGAGACCTACATAAGACGTGGTGGATTTTTTAAATATTTTTTTTGGAGACCTACATAAGGCGTGGATTTTTTAAATAATTTTTTGGAGACCTACATAAGGCGTGGATTTTTTAAAGAATTTTTTGGAGACCTACATAAGACGTGGTGCATTTTTTAAATAATTTTTTTGGAGACCTACATAAGGCGTGGATTTTTTAAAGAATTTTTTTAGAGACCTACATAAGGCGTGGATATTTCATAAGACATTTTTTTGGAGACCTACATAAGGCGTGGATTTTTTAAATAATTTTTTTGGATACCTACATAAGGCGTGGATTTTTTAAATAATTTTTTTGGAGACCTACATAAGGCGTGGATTTTTTAAATAATTTTTTTGGAGACCTACATAAGGCGTGGATTTTTTAAATAATTTTTTTGGAGACCTACATAAGGCGTGGATTTTTTAAATAATTTTTTTGGAGACCTACATAAGGCGTGGATTTTTTAAATAATTTTTTTGGAGACCTACATAAGGCGTGGATTTTTTAAATAATTTTTTTGGAGACCTACATAAGGCGTGGATTTTTTAAATAATTTTTTTGGAGACCTACATAAGGCGTGGATTTTTTAAATAATTTTTTTGGAGACCTACATAAGGCGTGGATTTTTTAAATAATTTTTTTGGAGACCTACATAAGGCGTGGATTTTTTAAATAATTTTTTTGGAGACCTACATAAGGCGTGGATTTTTAAATAGTTTTTTCCTGGGTCTACATAAGGCGTGGATTTTTTAAATAATTTTTTTTTTAAATAATTTTGGGTCTACATAAGGCGTGGATTTTTTAAATAATTTTTTTGGAGACCTACATAAGGCGTGGATTTTTTAAATAATTTTTTTGGAGACCTACATAAGGCGTGGATTTTTTAAATAATTTTTTTGGAGACCTACATAAGGCGTGGATTTTTTAAATAATTTTTTTGGAGACCTACATAAGGCGTGGATTTTTTAAATAATTTTTTTGGAGACCTACATAAGGCGTGGATTTTTTAAATAATTTTTTTGGAGACATACATAAGGCGTGGATTTTTTAAATAATTTTTTTGGAGACCTACATAAGGCGTGGATTTTTTAAATAATTTTTTTGGAGACCTACATAAGGCGAGGATTTTTTAAATAATTTTTTCCTGGGTCTCCACATGGCGTGGATTTTTTAAACAATTTTTTTCTGGGTCTCCACAAGGCGTGGATTTTTTAAATAATTTTTTCCTAGGTCTTCACAAGGCGTGGATTTTTTAAATAATTTTTTCCTAGGTCTTCACAAGGCGTGGATTTTTTAAATAATTTTTTCCTAGGTCTTCACAAGGCGTGGATTTTTTAAATAATTTTTTCCTAGGTCCACATAATTTTTTCCAAGGTCCACATAATTTTTTCCAAGGTCCACATAATTTTTCCTGGGTCTACATAAGGCGTGGATTTTTTGACATTAGTTTTTCCCAATCAAATACAAAATATTTATATTCACCAGATGTTGAAATTAATAACTTGTTCCAAAGAACATATGTTTTTTGTTGTTGTTGTTATTTTTGTTTAATAATCTGGTTTTCAAATGAATGGTCAATATGAAGGTGGCACGCCTTAGTGCTCTGGCTGCTGTATAACAATAAATCGTTACCGTTATTATGCAAATTTTTGAGATAATAGAATTTTGCTACCTTTAACGAATAGAAATTGGGTTAATTTTTTTGCAAAATTGAAAAAAGAAATAACAACAAAAAAATCAACAGTAAATAATGTCATTTAATAATTAATTAATTAATATTTTTAAATTGAAAAAATTCGTAGGTGAAAACCAGTGATTGTAGTGATTAATTTAAGTTAAAACAAAAGACTTAAGAAACGAACTTTATGTTATTTAGACCTCAAACATTTTCCACGGCTTTAAAAATCCTTGGTCTTTGAAATTTTTTTAAAAAAAAATCCACGCCTTTGAAAATCCTTGGTCTTTGAACATTTTTTTTTAAAAAATCCATGGCTTTGAAAATCCTTGGCCTTTGATTTTTTTTTTAAACTCACGCCTCTGATAGTCCTTGGCCTTTGAATTTTTTTTTTTTTTTAAATCCACGCCTTTGAAAATCCTTGGTCTTTGAACATTTTTTTAAAAAATCCATGGCTTTGATTTTTTTTTAAATCCACGGCTTTGAAAATCCTTGGCCTTTGAAATTTTTTTTTTAAATCCACGCCTTTGAAAATCCTTGGTCTTTGAACATTTTTTTAAAAAATCCATGGCTTTGATTTTTTTTTAAATCCACGGCTTTGAAAATCCTTGGTCTTTGAAATTTTTTTTTTAAATCCACGCCTTTGAAAATCCTTGGTCTTTGAACATTTTTTTTTAAAAAATCCATGGCTTTGAAAATCCTTGGCCTTTGAATTTTTTTTTTTTAAATCCACGCCTTTGAAAATCCTCGGCCTTTGAAATTTTTTTTTAAAAAATCCACGCCTTGGCCTTTGAAATTTTTTTAAAAAATCCACGCCTTGGCCTTTGAAATTTTTTTAAAAAATCCCTGCCTTGGCCTTTGAAATTTTTTTTAAAAAATCCACGCCTTGGCCTTTGAAAATTTTTTTTAAAAAATCCACGCCTTGACCTTTGAAATTTTTTTTTAAAAAATCCACGCCTTGGCCTTTGAAAATTTTTGTTAAAAAATCCACGCCTTGACCTTTGAAATTTTTTTTTAAAAAATCCACGCCTTGGCCTTTGAAAATTTTTTTTTAAAAAAATCCACGCCTTGGCCTTTGATTTTTTTTTAAATCCACGCCTTTGAAAATCCTTGGCATTTGAAAAAAATTTTCAAAAAAAACACGCCTTTGAAAATCCTTGGCCTTTGATTTTTTTTTTAAATCCACGCCTTTGAAAATCCTTGGCCTTTGATTTTTTTTTAAATCCACGCCTTTGAAAATCCTTGGCATTTGAAAAAAATTTTCAAAAAAACCACGCCTTTGAAAATCCTTGGCCTTTAAATTTTTTTTTTAAAAATCCACGCCTTGGCCTTTGAATTTTTTTAAATACACGCGTGATTGTAGTGATTAATTTAAGTTAAAACAAAAGACTTAAGAAACGAACGGGCCTTTGAATATTTCTTTTTTAATCCACGCCTTGGCCTTTGAATTTTTTTAAATACACGCGTGATTGTAGTGATTAATTTAAGTTAAAACAAAAGACTTAAGAAACGAACGGGCCTTTGAATATTTCTTTTTTAAATCCACGCCTTGGCCTTTGAACACTTTTTTTTAAAAAATCCACGCCTTGGCCTTTGATTTTTTTTTTAAAATCCACGCCTTGGCCTTTGATTTTTTTTAATCCACGCCTTGGCCTTTGAATTTTTTTTAAATACACGCGTGATTGTAGTGATTAATTTAAGTTAAAACAAAAGACTTAAGAAACGAACGGGTCTTTGAATATTTCTTTTTTAAATCCACGCCTTGGCCTTTGAACACTTTTTTTTAAAAAATCCACGCCTTGGCCTTTGAACACTTTTTTTTTAAAAAATCCACGCCTTGGCCTTTACATTTTTTTTTTAAATCCACGCCTTGGCCTTTGAACACTTTTTTTAAAAAATCCACGCCTTGCCCCTTGAAATTTTTTTTAAAAAATCCACGCCTTGGCCTTTGAAATTTTTTTTTAAAAAATCCCCGCCTTGGCCCTTGAATTTTTTTTAAAAAATCAACGCCTTATATAGGCCTTTGGAAAATCCAAGCCTTGTATAGACCCTTTAAAACATTTTTTTAAAAATCCACGCCTTATATAGGCCCTTGGAAAATCCACACCTTGTATAGGCCCTTAAAAAATAATTTTTAAAAATCCACGCCTTATATAGGCCCGTGGAAAATCCACGCCTTGTATAGGCCCTAAAAAAATATTTTTTAAAAAAATCCACGCCTTATATGGGACCTCTAAAAAATATTTTAAAAAAAATTCATGACTTGTGTAATGTTGGTACTTTATATTTTTTATATTAATGCCTTTTTGTTGTTGTTTTTTCGCCATTTAACCTTGATTATTTGTAATCTCCGATTTGACATTACCAAGATAGCTATAAAAAAATAAAAAAGGTTGTACTGCCAGCTTAACTAAAACATACACACACACACAAACACCTCTCATTTCCCACTCACTTTTGTTTTAGTAGCTACAAAAAAAGCAACAACAAGAAAAAAAGTAAAACAAATACAAACATTTAAGAGCAGACATTGAACTAAATTTCATTGCAACAGCAGCAGCAGCCACCCCGCAAATTATTACGATGCCCAGCCGACCCAGGGCTGGGCAACACGTCACGTTATTTACATGTGTTTTTTTTATTAGAATATTGTCGTCGCTGGTTCAGGACAGAGAGGCGCGTAAAGAGTAACCCTCCCATATACACACAATTATTTTTTATTTGTTTTTGTATTTTTATTAATCACATGTTTGTTGTTGTTGTTGCTTTTTGTTTGCCCACAGTACACCTTTTTGAAGCTTAGCTCAGTCTAACTTCTAAGCAGAACAAAAACAAAAATGTTCTTAGTAACAGAGGTTGTTTGGTTGGGAGAGGGGAAGCGGTGGTGTGGAGAGGAGGCTTATGTTTGCCCAAGAACCACAACATAACAAGAACAACAACAACATCATGTTAATCTAGCTGAACTTGGCTTAATTAAAGTTAACAAAAATAAAATAAAACCCACACACGAACTTGGGGTTTGATGTCGGATTCGATGTGTTTGGTTTGGCCTGATGTGCGTGTGAGTATGGCAGCAACCAACACATAAGCCAGTGGATTTTTTTTAAATAAATTTTTCAAATGTAACGACAAGGCGTGGATTTTTTTTAAATATTTTTTAAGGTTCTCTATTTTTTTCGCCTTTGGGGAGCAGGGCGGAATGCTAACGGAAGCGTCCACAGGTTGCGGATAGTGGGAAGCCCAATACTATTCAACTACTATTCCAAGTCCTTGCCTCTTGGTAAGAGACTATGCCATGGTCGACCTCAATCCATTACTTACAGCACAGGAAATGACCGAGTGCCTATGATCCCTGGGCAGACGAGGCGAGAATGGGGCCCCTATATGTAACCATCTCAAAAGGTCAAAAGGTGTCCCCCCCCTAACGCTGGGGTGTAATGCGACATCGTGCCTATCAGCGTGCCTACGGTTTACAGTCAGGGTCCCGACTGTATTAGAACGGAGCCTTGTTGATACCTGGGCGCCTCAACAAGCCTATTCAGGCTTAGATGCCAAGATGACTTTCCATGGTAAGAGACTATGCTATGGTCGATCTCAATCCCTCACATACAGCACTTTTTATGGAGCGGAATTTTAATAATTAGCGGGATCAGGGGAGGGTCTTGGAGGAAATGTGCCGAGTGCCTATGATCCCTGGGCCGACGAGGCGAGAATGGCGCCCCTATAAGTAACCACCTTAAAAGGTCTGGGTCACTACCTTTTTAAAGTGTCCCCCGCCCCTAGTCAAACTGAGAGTCTCGGAGGGAATGACCGAGTGCCTATGATCCCTGGGCAGACGAGGCGAGAATGGGGCCCCTATATGTAACCATCTCAAAAGGTGTCCCCCCCCATAACGCTGGGGTGTCTGCGACCTCGTGCCTATCAGCGTGCCTACGGTTTGCAGTCAGGGTCCCTACTGTATTAGAACGGAGTCTTGTTGATACCTGGGCACCTCAACAAGCTTATTCAGGCTTAGATGCCATGATGCCTTGCCATGGTAAGAGGCTATGCCATGGTCGACCTCAATCCCTCACTTACAGAACTTTTTATGGATCGGAATTTTAATAATCAGCGGGCTCAGGGGGAGGATCTCGGAGGAAATGTGCCGAGTGCCTATGATCCCTGGGCCGACGAGGCGAGAATGGCGCCCCTATAAGTAACCATCTTAAAAGGTCTGGGTCACTACCTTTTTAAAGTGTCCCCGCCCCTAACGCTGGGGTGTCATGCGACCTCGTGCCTATCAGCGTTCTACGGTTTGCAGTCAGGGTGCCGATTACATTAGAACGGAGCCTTGTTGATACCTGTGCGCCTCAACAAGCTTATTCAGGCTTAAATGCCAAGATGCCTTGCCATGGTAAGAGGTTATGCCATGGTCGATCTCAATCCCTCACTTACAGCACTTTTTATGGAGGCGAATTTTAGAAAATCACCTACCCCCCCCCCCCCCCCAAAAAAAAAAAAAAAAAAAAAAAAAAAAATCTGTATGCGATTTTTCGACTGAAGCTGGTGTGGCCGCCTTGACACCCTCAGTCTCGAACTTCACAATGCCTAACATAAATTAACCTCTGGACCTCTCTTTTGCCTCTTGTCCCACTCTCGACGACGTTAACGAAAGCCTGGAGAGGCAGTCGGATCTTCTCCTTAACTTTTTAGAGGAAACCGGCTCGTTCCGCCTTAGTCAGGAGAGCATCTCAAATCAGCTCTGGGATGACTCGCCCTTGTCAGACGAGGAAGAAAGATCATGGAAACTACAGTGCTTAGCACTACGGCGAAAAACACAGTAGCGACCTTGGCGTCTCCTCCGAAGCACGGAGAGTTCTCCCAGGTGACTAGTCAACCTTTTTGAGGAAACCGGCTCCTTCCGCCTTAGTCAGGAGAGCATCCCGAATCAGTTCTGGGATGACTCGCCCTTGTCAGACGAGCAAGACATCATGGAAACCACAGTGATTAGCACTACGGCGAAAAACACAGTAGCGACCTTGGCGTCTCCTCCGAAGCAAGGAGAGTCCTCCCAGTTTGTTGACTAGGGAAGTAAACACTGGCGAGGTTGAAGATCTACACTCAATCTCTACGGTCTGTAGTGATATCGCCAGACTACTCAGGCAGTTGGCTGTCAAAATGGATACTGGTACTGATGACCCGACCCTCAAATTTATCCTGAAATTCTCCAGGAACTAACCAAATGATATTGAGAGGGACTTCTTGATTGATAGGATCCGCCGACACCCGAGTAATAAGACCACCACGGTAGTCCCTTCGAAGAAGGAGAATCCTGTTGATGGCTCTAGTACATCCAGGAAGTTGATGCCTGAGACTTCTAAGCCCTCAGCACCACCTCCAAGGGTAAACTGAGTACTGAAACGTCCCAGCATCCACAGAGACGGAAGGTAGTGGACTGTCGAAGTCGGCCCGAAGGAGAGCGAAGGGAAGTAAACCCTGGCGAGGTTGAAGATCTACACTCAATCTCCACGGCATGTAGTGATGTCGCGAGACTACTCAGGCAGTTGTCTGTCGAAATGGATACTGGTACTGATGACCCGACCCCCGTCGATTCGATGGATAATTTATCAGTACCAGTAACTGCTTGGCATGTCGATGTCAAGGAGATCGCTGCCAAGAAGATGTACCGGAGAGCAGTAACCGATACGTCGAACGGGACACCGACTCCATCAGGGGAAAGGAGTTGCTTTTTGTCAAGAGGAACCTCAAATTTATCCGGAAATTCTCCAGGAACTATCCAAATGATATTGAGAGGGACTTCTTGATTGATAGGATCTGCCGACCCCCGAGTAATAAGACCACCTCGGTAGTCCCTTCAAAGAAGGAGAAATCAGGCACCAGCATCCACAAAGACAGAAGGTACGGGACTGTTGAAGTCGGCCCGAATGAGAGCCCGTAAAAAGGCCTCCAAGAAGACCGATAAGACACAACCACCCTCTGTCAATCCACCATGTGTCGAATTGCCAAAGCCGATACCCAAAGACTATGACAATTGGGTAGCTGCTAGTGGATGCGTCGAAGGTAGCGGGCGCGAAGCAGTTGCCTGCGTCGGCTGGGTATATCTCTGCGGCGATTGCAACCCCGGCTATCAAGAGATTGAGTTCTTCGGAGGAACAAAAACCTGCTGCAAAGAGACCCACGTAGTCGTCGGCTGCACAAAGCTCTGCTTCGTTTGCGTCGGTCGTTGCGTCGAAGGAGAAACCTGCCAAGAGCGGTGAGTGTGTGGTGGAAGCCAAGCACACTACTCGAAGCAGGTAGCCCAGAAACCTACAACGGCGCTCAGCTACTCTGCTGCTCCACAAGAGCTTCCGGATGATCTGCGAGTATCAATCATGGACCGAGCTGGCCCTGATGGGATCATCAGCGAGGATAAATGGTTGCTGGTCGACAGCATTGTCGTACTAAGGAAATTGCGGACTTCCTTAAGAAGACAATAGGGCAATATGGCCTTATGTAGTTGTCCCCGAAAAAAGTATTTAAAAAATGCACGCCCAGACACCAGCATCCACAAAGACGGGTGGTAGGGGACTGTCCAAATCGGCCCGAAGGAGAGCCCGTAAAAAGTCCTCCAAGAAGACCGATAAGACACAACCACCCTATGTCAATCCACCATCTGTCGAATTGCCAAACTCGATACCCACAGGCTTTGACAATTGGGCAGCTGCTAGTGGATGCGCCGAAGGTGGCGAGCGCGAAGCAGGTGCCTGCGTCAGGGGCTTATATAAGGCGTGGATTTTTCAAATATTTTTTTCAAGGCCTATATAAGACGTGGATTTTTTTAAAATATTTTTTCATGATTTTTTTTGATTGTTGTTGTTGCTATTTTTTCCAGTTTTTTTTTTCTCTACATAGGCCTTGTTGTTTGGTATTTGATTTCATCAACTTAGCCCAGCTTTTGTCTCTACTCCACTTTTTATCCGTCTTGTTAATTATTTCTGCTAGGCAGTCAGTCTGTCAGCCAGTTTGCCACCACGTTGGTGGCTGGCTGGCTGCCCGACTGACTGTATGTTTCATATTATTTGTTTGTCAATTTTGCATGTGGCTGCAAGCCAGGCCTGCCAGCCTCCCTTCCTCCACACACATATGACTGTGTTTACATTGAAACAAAAGACTTAAGACACAAACTTGAAACAAACAAACCAAAGAAACAAAAAACAAATCAAATATATGTTCGGTTGGTGGTTGGTAGCAGCAGCCTGCCCAAATGACTGGCTGACTGACTGGTGGCAATTGCCTTTGTCTTGCTGTTATTGTTCCATACACAAAAACCAACAACAACAAAACAGCAAATAATTTGGTTTTTAAAAGAGAGCAGAGGTGTTATAATTGTTTATGTATATTACTTAGCCGGTTGTTTAGGTTCGGTTTGGGGTGCCTTTATTTGCCATATATGTATATGGTAGACACACAAACATACACACACTGTCGTTGTCTTGTCTTATCATGCAGTGAGTAACAAACAAAGTAGTCTCGACTAAACATACTTTTTATGTTGAATTTTCAAAAAAAAAAAAAAAAAACTAAAAATTTTTTTTTCTTCGAACATAATTTTTTGTTGTTGCTTTTTTAATTTTTTGGTTATTTTTATTTTTTCCTTACCTTGAGGTCTAATAACGGTGTGGGTCATATTGCTTGTTTGGCATGGCGAAGTTATATTTTCGAAAGTGCTTGATTTTTTTCCTTTGTTCAATTTTGAAACATGTAAAGTAATGTAAAATATTATTTAAATAATCTACGCCTTATGGGTGACTCAAAAAAAAAAATTGACAAGTTCGGGATTTCTTGTGGAAGAAGTCTTATAGAAGAGCTATAGGTTTTATTATAGAACTCCTGGATTTCTCCTTTTAAAAGACCTGGAGGTATTATCATAGAAGATATGGATATATCATTACCATAGAGCCTTAGATCTCCTTATAGAAGAGTTTGAACGGGATAAAGAAGATCTGCATGTACTTTTTAAAGAAAAGCTGGACGTTGTCGTTAAGGCATAATTTAATATTTATACCCTTCACCACACTGTGGTACAGGGTATTATGTCTTTGTGCATATGTTTGTAACAGGCAAAAGGAATCGAGATAGACCCATGGTTCCTTTTGAGAATATGCATAGAATCACTTTCTGAGTCGATTTATGCATGTCCGTCCGTCCGTCTGTCCGTCCGTCTGTTGATGTTAAATTGTAAACAAAGTACAGGTCGCATTTATAATCCGATTTGGCTGAAATTTGGCACAGCTCATTTATTTGACCCAAGGACGAACCCTATTGAAATTGGGAAAAATCGGTTCAGATTTAGATATAGCTCCCATATATATTTTTGTCCGATTTGAGGACTTTAGTCCCTGAAAATCATCCGATTTGCACGAATTTCGGTACAGCGTACTGAATTAAGTCTAAAATGATGTGTGCCAAATTTCGAGAAAATCGGATCAGATTTAGATATAGCTCCCATATATAGTTTCGTCCGATTTGAGGTAAATGTGGCACCAAAGTCCCTCTGTATCTTTCGATTTGCATGAAATTTGGCACAGAGTACTGAATTAGGTCCAGAATGATGTGTGCCAAGTTTCGAGAAAATCGGTTCAGATTTAGATATAGCTCCCATATATAGTTTCGGCCGATTTAAGGTAAATGTGGCACCAAAGTCCCTCTATATCTTTCGATTTGCATGAAATTTGGCACAGAGTACTGACTGAGGTCCAGAATGATGTGTGTCAAGTTTCGGGAAAATCGGTTCAGATTTAGATATAGCTCCCATATATAGTTTCGTCCGATTTAAGGGAAATGTGGCACCAAAGTCCCTCTGTATCTTTCGATTTGCATGAAATTTGGCACAGAGTACTGAATTAGGTCCAGAATGATGTGTGCCAAGTTTCGAGAAAATCGGTTCAGATTTAGATATAGCTCCCATATATAGTTTCGGCCGATTTAAGGTAAATGTGGCACCAAAGTCCCTCTATATCTTTCGATTTGCATGAAATTTTGCACAGAGTACTGACTGAGGTCCAGAATGATGTGTGCCAAGTTTCGAGAAAATCGGTTCAGATTTAGATATAGCTCCCATATATAGTTTCGTCCGATTTAAGGTAAATGGGGCACCAAAGTCCCTCTATATCTTTCGATTTGCATGAAATTTGGCATTGCGTAATGAATTAATGAATGTGTGTTTAGTTTCGTGAAAATCGGTCCAGATTTAGATATAGCTCCATATATATCGTCCGATATATATATATATATATATATATATACGCTTATAATAGATTTTCATAATTTTGTCCCTGGTCCTTTAAAAATTCGACGTCTTTTAGGTTTCATCTGTTGAATATACCGAAAGTGGTGAAGGGTATCATATAGTCGGCCCCGTTCGACTTTACTGCTTTCCTTACTGGTTTTATTTTAAATTTTTGAACGACTACATATATATTTGAACGAACATTGGGGCGGATGTGAGGTCCACCAGAATGAGTCATTGGGCACCAATTGAACAATGGTTCTAACGTTGTTTATGCTTCTGCTTCTTCCTAATGACCGTTCTCACGGTCAATATCATTTTCTTCCCCCCAGTCAATGGTATAACCCTTACATTTATAGATTTCTGGTCCCTCAAAACCCGAATGGATAATCTTCGTCTAGGGCTGTTGTTTGGTCAACACTTCGTTTGTGAAATACTCATTCTTATCGAAGGTGTACGAATGTTCGTCATCGTACCTAATTGTTATGTCTGTCCAGTTTTTCCAATACCGGTTCATCGTGTTCCTGTACCATTTCTGACAAAATCTCGATGTTGTGGAAAACAACTAACCAAAATTTTGGGGATACCCTTTGTGTCGTCGGCAGGTTCATCTTTGAGCTTCTTCAACAATTTGCTGAAGTCGGGCATATCTTCATTGGTCTCTTCTTTCGGCTCCACTTTCCATTTTGGATCCTCTTTTTGTGGATCTACTTTGCTAGTAACAACGGCGCGTTGTTTTTCGAACAAGGCTTCGTACTTCTCTTGGTATTTCTTCTCCAACTGGTACACTCGTACATCGAAAAATTGTGCCTCAAATTTAAGGTGGTCCAATTGGATATTTTTCAGCACAGTAATGCGCTGAAGGAATTGTCGGCGCAAAATAGCATTCAGCAGGCACGCACCATTTGATTTGTGGAAAATTCCTTCTCCCCATCGTTTTCGCTCATAGGTGATCCAGCATCCTCGTTGTGTTTTTGGGCGTCATCGTCACTCATCAATGCATCCTCTTTGCCCTTATCGACTTATTTCCCTTAAATCAACAGATGCGCGTTCTGCTTCGTAAAAGGTTGAAGATTTGTTCTGATAGTCAATTTATCGTGATATGTATATGAACTTATTTTGATCTTTTGGAAGATGTCGTCAAACTCGTAAAATATTGCACTATAACTGGATTTAACTCGTGGATCCGCTACTATCTCATATAATCTCACATTGCTGTATATATTTCCGATAATATCTTTGGCTGTTAGGACCTTTGCTCGATATTTTCTCCAGCTAGGGCATACCTCACATGAATCGGTGTAGTGGTCGTAACTCCCAACGATCTTCAGATCATTTCTTTCTGGAGACGCACGATCTTTTTATTGATATACGCCGGCGCATTGGTAGCTCTCCAGCTAGGGCATACCTCACAGGAATCGGTGTAGTGGTCGTAACTCCCAACGATCTTCTGATCATTTCATTCTGGAGACGCACGATCTTTTTATTGATATACGCCGGCGCATTGGTAGCTCTCCAGCTAGGGCATACCTCACATGAATCGGTGTAGTGGTCGTAACTCCCAACGATCTTCTGATCATTTCATTCTGGAGACGCTCGATCTTTTTATTGATATACGCCGGCGCATTGGCCGTTGTCTTTCTGTCATACTCAACCTTCGATCTTATAAAACTCTTATACTTGTTCATGACCAGTTTCGGGTGAAGGCCTCCTCTCACCGTCGTCAAACATTTACGTAAATTCGTTCTACCCTTTTGGCTCTTCACTTATGTGCTCATAATGATCTCTTGCCATTAGGGAATTTGTAATGATTCTTCCCAGGAATCTTAACGTTTTTCACCTGCTGTATTTCTATACCCTCTATATTTAGGTTAACCCGTTTGATACTATTTTTGGCAAACTATATGGTGTTAGACTTGGATTGAAGAACAAGTTTAAGTCCCTGCATCTTCTTTGGAAAATCTGAGTTTTATTTAATCATATGCCATGATTAAACCAGTAAGGAAAGTAGTAAAGTCGGACGGGGCCGACTATATTATACCCTTCACCACTATGGATATATTAAACAGGACTATTAACATGAAATTGGATGAATTAAAATATGTGATATTTATCTAAATGTGAATCTACCTATATATCCATAAGTTATATAAATCGACTTCAATCAAATATAAATAGGTTATCTGTTGGGCTATGTCTGTACTTCTAGAAAACGCAACTACGTAATTCTATGCTCAATTTTGTACGTTGTGCAAAATTTGATGTCAACCTGACTAGCATGAAGAGTTTGATGTCCAATTTACTTAAAATCGGGCGAAAATATATATGGAAGCTCTATCCAAATATATCGAAGGATATATAGGGACTTTGGTGCACCATTTACATGAAATCGGACGAAACTATATCTGAATCTGGGCCGATTTTCTCGAAACTGGGCAGACATCATTCTAGGCTCAATTCAGTACGTTATGCCAAATTTCCTGCAAATCGAAAGATATATAGGGACTTTGGGGCACCATTAACATGAAATCAGACGAAACTATATATGGGGTCTATATCTAAATCTGGACCGATTTTCGCGAAACTGGGCAGACATCATTCTAGCCTCAATTCAGTACGTTATGCCAAATTTCATGCAAATCGAAAGATATATAAGGACTTTGGTACGCCATTTACCAAAAATCGGCCGAAACTATATATGGGAGCTATATCTAAATCTGAACCGATTTTCACGAAACTTGGCACACATCTTTCGTGGCTCAATTCAGTACGCTATGCCAAATTTCGTGCAAATCGAAAGATTTTCAGGGTCTAAAGTCCGTAAATCGGGCGAAACTATATATGGGAGCTATATATAAATCTGAACCGATTTTCACGAAACTTGGCACACATCTTTCGTGGCTCAATTCAGTACGCTATGCCAAATTTCGTGCAAATCGAAAGATTTTCAGGGTCTAAAGTCCGTAAATCGGGCAAAAATATATATGGGAGCTATATCTAAATCTGAACCGATTTTTCCCAATTTCAATAGGGTTCGTCCTTGGGCCAAACAAATGAGCTGTGCCAAATTTCATCCAAATCGGATCATAAATGCGACCTGTACTTTGTTTACAATTTAACATGGACAGACGGACGGACATGCATAAATCGATTCAGAAAGTGATTCTATGCATATTCTCAAAAGGAACCATGGGTCTATCTCGATTATTTTTGCCTGTTACAAACATATGCACAAAGACATAATACCCTGTACCACAGTGTGGTGAAGGGTATAAAAATCGTCCGCATACCGGAAGATCATCGTTCTACCATCCTCTAACTTGTGTAACTTCGCAGTATATAAATTAAAGAGCATAGGAGACAAGCAGCTACCTTGGGGAATGCCATTAGTCACCTCTATCATATCATTACCCGAACCGAAGAACCCTCTTACATAGAAAGTTGACAATCCAGCTGACTTTCAGCGGGTTCACTCTCTTACCCTTTAAAACTCTTTCCAAAATATCAATTCTTAGACAATTGTACGCATTACTAATGTCCAGAGACAGAACCATAACTTTATAGTTGTTAGCTTTTAGTAAAGCAACTCAGGATACAGTTGAGAGTCTTTTTCGGTAGGCAAAGGTCCCGTTGGGTAGGATGTTCCTGTTCAAGTGATCCACTAGACAGCCCTTTAACATTAGGTTAATGCACTTCTTAAACACGGAAATCAGCGCGAGATGGGTCTGTAGCTCACATGTTGCTGTAGATCTTTATTAGGCTTAGGGATATACACAATTTTTATTATTCTCCATGATTCTTTGATTTTATTTTCCACAAACGTTTCATATAGCACTGTGAGCACAGCCCGCTTTGAAATATCCGGGAGTGTCCTTATCATTTCATACGTTATCCTATCATGTCCACAAGCAGAACCCTTTCTCTTATATGTTATATATTTTCCAACTGCTCAAAATCAAAATAAACAATCTCATCTTCCTCCTCCTCATCCTTCGATGTACTAATGGAGTTATTATCAGGAACCTCATCCTTAAAATATCTTAAATAATCCGTGTCATTGTCGTGATTCCATGTACAAAAAAATGGGTCGTTTCTTTTCCTTACGTTATTTAGAAACCTCCTGGCCCTCTTTACCATTGTCATTAGCATTCACCTCTTGAATAATTTCTTCGAAACTAACAGCCTTCGCCTTGTGAACCATTTGATCACATGTCTCTATTTCCTGCCTTACCTTCTCCAGATTGATATAACTTGGTTATTTTCTCGATTTCTTCACCACCGCAAGCTGTTTCCTATAAGCTATTCTCAACTCATCGTTTCACCAGTACTTCGGGCTCCACCCCGGGCTTAATATCTCTGGTTGCGGCCTCTACCTTCCTTGTAAGGGCATCTTCTATGGCCTCTACATTAGGCTCCAACTCCAAGCTTCCTTTTATTGAGGAATCTGCTACGTTTCACACCTCCTATCATAATCTCCATAGATATTGGAAAATGATGACTACCTCCAAAGTGTCCATCTACCGAGGGTCCACATAAGGCGTGGATTTTTTTTAATAATTTTTTCGAGGGTCTACATAAGGCCCATATTTTTTAAATAATTTTTCCAATGGTCGTGGATTTTTTAAATAATTTTGTCGATGGTCGTCGTTTTTTAAAATAATTTTTCTGATGGTCGTCGCACCTCCTATCTCAATCTCCATAGATATTGGAAAGTGACGACTATCTCCAAAGTGTCCATCTACCGAGGGTCTACATAAGGCGTGGATTTTTTTAATAATTGTTTTCGAGGGTCTACATAAGACCCAGATTTTTTAAATATTTTTTTTAGAGGCAACCATAAGGCGTAGATTTTTTAAATAATTGTTCGATGTCCGTCGATTTTTTAAATAATTTTTCGAATAATCGTGGATATTTATACCCTCCACCATAGTATGGAGGGTATATTAATTATGTCATTCCATTTGTAACTCATCGAAATATTCATTTCCGATCCTATAAAGTATATATATATTCTTGATCAGGGTAAAATTCTAAGACGATCTAACCATGTCCGTCTGTCCGACCGTCCGCCCGTCTGTTGTAATCACGATCTTCTTATTAAGGAATTGATATGGGATGCTGAAATTTGGCACAGGTTTGTCTTTTGTCTGCAGGCAGGTCAAGTTCGAAGATGGGATATATCGGTCCACGTTTAGGAATAGCTCCCATATAAGGGTACCACCCAATTTTCGTTATTTTGAGGTTCTTGATCGCATTTTTCAACAGAATTCGCTGAAATTTGGTACTTTGAGTTCTTATTGGGTAGCAAATCTCCCTACTAAAAATTATAAATAAAGGTCCATTTTTTCGGATAGTCACCATATAAAGGTACCCCCAATGTTCGGTATTTTGGGGTTCTTGGGCGCATTTAAAAACTGAATGCGTTGAAATTTTGTACATTGGGTTTTTATTGGTTAACAAATTACTCCGCTAAAAATTATAAATATAGGTCCACTTTTCCTGGTAGTCCCCATATAACGGTACCCCCCCCCAATTTTCGGTATCTTGAGATTCTTGAGCGCATTTTTCGACCGAATTGACTGTAATTTAGTACATTGACTGTAATTTAGTACAAAACAAATGTATGAATATAGGTCCATTTATCCGAAAAGCCCCTATATAAGGATGCGCCCAATTGTCGGTATTTTGGGGTTCTTGAATGTGTTTTTCAGCCGAATTCGCTGCAATTTGGTATTTTGCAGTCGTATATGGTAACAAATCTGCCTACCAAAAATTATTAATATTCGTCCCCTTTTTGGGGTAGTCCCCATATAACCCCCTTTTTATACCCTTCACCACACTCTGGTACAGGGTATTATGTCTTTGTGCATATGTTTGTATCAGGCAAAAGGAATCGATATAGACCCATGGTTCATTTTGAGGATATGCATAGAATCACTTTCTGAGTCGATTTACGCATGGTCGTATTTTTGATAAACTACGGGTCGCATTTATGATCCGATTTGGATGAAATTGAGCACAGCTCACTTATTTGGCCCAAGGACGAACCCTATTGAAATTGGAGAAAATCGGTTCAGATTTAGATAAAACTCCGATTTAATGTAAATGGTGTAACAAAGTCCCTATATATCTTTCGATTTGCACGAAATTTGGCACAGCGTAATGAATTAGGTCTAGATTGATGTGTGTTGAGTTTCGAGAAAATCGGTTCAGATTTAGATATAGCTCCCATATAGTTTCATCCGATTTAAAGTAAATGGGGCACCACATTCCCTTAATATCATTCGATTTGCACCAAATTTTGCACAGCGTAATGAATTAGTTATAGAATGATGTGTGTTAAGTTTCGTTAAAATCGGTTCAGATTTCGATATAGCTCCCATATATATTTTCGTCCGATTTAAGGTAAATGGTCCACCAAAGACCCCTAATACCTTTCGATTTGCACGAAATTTGGCACAGCGTAATGAACTAGGTCTAGAATGATGTGTGTTAAGTTTCGTGAAAATCGGTTCAGATTTAGATATAGCTCCCGTATATATTTTTGTCCGATTTAATGTAAATGGTGCACCAAAGTCCATATATATCTATCGATTTGCGGGAAATTCTGCATAGCATACTGAATTGAGTCTAGAATGACGTGTGTCAAGTTTCGAGAAAATCGTTCCTGATTTAGATATAGCACTCATATATATTTTCGTCCGATTTAATGTAAATGGTCCACCAAAGTCCCTATATATCTTTCGAAGTGCTCGAAATTTGGCACAGTGTAATGAATTAGGTCTAGAATGATGTGTGTTAAGTTTCCTGAAAATCGGTTCAAATTTAGATATAGTTCCCATATATATTTTCCTCCGATTTAAGATAAATGGTGCACCAAAGTACCTATATATCTTTCGATTTGCACGAAATTTGGCATAGCGTACTGAATTAAGTGCAGAATGATGTGTGTTAAGTTTCGTGAAAATCGGATCAGATTTAGATATAGATGACATATATATTTTCGTCCGATTTAAGATAAATGGGGCTCTAATGTCCCTATATATCTTTAGATTTGCACGAAATTTTGCATAGTGTACTGAATTGAGTCTAGAATGATGTGTGTTAAGTTTCGTGAAAATCGGTTCAGATTTAGATATAGCTCCAATTTATATTTTCGTCCGATTTAATGTAAATGGTGTACCAAAGTCCCTATATATCTTTCGATTTGCACGAAATTTGGCACAGTGTAATGAATTAGGTCTAGAATGATGTGTGTTTAGTTTCGTGAAAATCGGTTCAGATTTATATATAGCTCCCACATATATTTTCGTCCGATTTTAGGTAAATGGTGCACCAAAGTCCCTATATATCTTTTGATTTGCACTAAATTTGACATATGATACTGAATCAGGTCAAGAATGACGTGTGCTGAGTTTCGTGAAAATCGGTTCAGATTTAAATATAGCTCCTATATATAGTTTTGTCCGATTTAATGTAAATGGTCGACCAAAGTCCCTATATATCTTTCGATTTGCACGAAATTTGGCACAGCGTAATGAATTAGGTCTAGAATGGTGTGTGTTGAGTTTCCTGAAAATCGGTTCAGATGTAGATATAGCTCCCATATATAGTTTTGTCCGATTTAAGGTAAATGGTGTACCAAAGGCCCTTAATATCTTTCGATTTACAGGAAATTTGGCACAGTGTACTGAATTAGGTCTAAAATGATGTGTGTTAAGTTTCCTGAATATCGGTTCAGATTTAGATATAGCTCCCATATATATTTTCCTCCGATTTAAAGTAAATCGTCCACCAAAGTCCCTATATATCTTTCGATTTGCACGAAATTTGGCACAGCGTAATGAATTCGGTCTAGAATGATGTGTTTTAAGTTTCGTCAAAATCGGTTCTGATTTAGATATAGCTCCCATATATAGGTTCGTCCGATTTAAGGTAAATGGGACTCCAAAGTTCTTAATATCTTTCTATTTACACGAAATTTGGCAAAGCGTACTAAATTGAGTCTGACTTGCAAATGTAAGGATACATATGCGCAATATACCCAAAGTGGTGAGGGGTATCACATAGTCGGCCCGGTCCGACTATACTACTTTCCTTACTGGTTAAAATATTTTTTTTGTGCCATACCATAAGGCGTAGATTTTTTAAATAATTGTTTCGTGGCTCCCCGTAAGGCGTAGATTTTTTTAATAATTTTTTTTGGAAGCAACCATAAGGCGTAAATTTTTTACGTGACCAGTCATGTCCAATTGCAAGAATTTTCCCCAATTAAAGCAAAAAGGCAACCCCTGGTGACAATTACCATAATCACAACACACAAGAAATTGATTATTAATGACCATTATTATTACTGTATTTTTTTGCCAAACGAAGGCATGTAAACAAAAGACTTAAGACACAAACTTGAACTTGATAAACGTAGCCAGCCAATCAGCCAGCCAGACATGCATGTTTCTGTGTGAATATGCAAATAATTTTTGTTCATTTTTTTGAAGTTAGTTAATTAATTTTTTAAGATTACCATAACAGAGCCATAAATTATTACTAAATAATGCCAAACACACACATGAAAACGTCATACGACCAACACCATCACCACCAAGCCACCGACTATGACGACAAAGTGATCGATTTAGTTGCCCTACAGCCAAGCTCGATTGAATATCATGTTTAATTGTCTGTTTATGGCTACCTATCATTTGGATGGCTGGATGGGTGATTGGCTGACTATCGCAATTTATCTCAATTTTATTTTGAATTTATTTACATTTCATTGCTTCAGTTTGGATGGTGGATTTTGAAATAATCCAGCAAAAAAAAAAAACAAATATGGGTGATTATTTTAATGGAACTATCATTGGGTCCGTTAATGACATTACGATAACAGACATAATCATGATAAATGGTATGGAAATGGAACAATTAATCACGAAGAAAAAACAAATATTGAAATTAAAAAAAAAAATAAAATAACTTCAATGAATAAAAAATATTGAAAAAAAATAATTTTTTTATTCACAAATTCCTTTCCATGTCTAAGGAATTTTTGAAAGTCTTCAATAAAAATTCCGATACAAATCAAGTAATAAATAGTTTTCAATTGTAGAGGTGTTGCCCAAACAAATGGCATTTCAATTTGAATAGATTTCAGAATTCAAAAAAAAAAAAAACATTTCAATTGTATTGAACTTGAATTGTGTTAGTAATTGTGTCCCATTAGCAAACGGAAAACGCAGCAATTAAGTTATCAACTTTTAATTGTCAAATCAAATGACTCAGATAAGCTCACAACAATTCCACATGCAAAATAACAACAATACAGGAAACAACAACAAAAAACAAAAACAAAGAAAATATAAAAATTCATACAAATGTAAAAGCATTTACAATCAATAGCGTTTGTGTCTTAAGTCTTTTGTTAAATCTAGAATTTTTTACAAAATTTTTCTAGAGGTGACCATTAGGCGTAGGGGTTGATAGATACCACGCAACGGCTCTGATTGGCTTTAACATGGCGAAGTCCATGCTTATCTTGGTCCCTCTTTTATCTCAATTGTGGACACTGACCTCCCATCGGTGCCACTTGGAGTAGCTATTTTCATCACCCGTTGAAATAGTGAGCTGATATGTGCAGCGAGTTCACCCATAAGAACTATAAAAAAAAATGGGTTGAGGCGTCGGGTTACTTGCCCACACTCGGAAAACCCAACCTTACTTGCCCACACACGGAAAACCCAATCTTACTTGCCCACACACGGAAAACCCATTCTTACTTGCCCACACTCGGAAAACCCTTGCCTACTATGAAAAAGCAAAGAAAAAGAAAACCAAACCCCCCTAATGTTGACAACCCTCACAAACGTATAAAGGACCACAATCTGCGAATCTGCACTTGGAATGTGCTCACCTCGTACAGAACAGGCGCAGTGTTCGCTTTGGCGGATGTACTCAAGAAGTACAAAGCCGATATTAGTGGGCTTACAGGAAATGCAATGGAAAGGGACCGGTCGTAAGTAAATCAGATGATTACGCCCTGTATTATAGCTGCCATGGAACGAGAGGTGAATTTGGCTGAGGTGAATTTGGATTTATGGTTAATATGAGAATAAAATCCCTCATCTACAGATTCACTCCAGTAGATGAGCGAATTGCTATAATCCGTATAAAAGCGAAATTCTTCTACATCAGTCTCATTTGCGCGTCCATGCTCCGACCCCGAAGATAAAGATGAACAGGCCAAAGACATATTTTACGAGCGCCAAGAAACAGCATATGATCGCTGCCCGGGGCCATGACATTAAAATTCTGCTAGGAGATTTTAATGCAAAAATCGGAAGGGAAAATATCATTGGCTCCAGCGTCGGAAAATTCTGCCTTCATGAAGGAACATCCGACAACGCGACATGGGGTTGATTGACTTCGCGACAGCAAAAATCATGGTAGTTAGCAGTAACAGATTCAAGCATCTCGATATACACAAGGCCACCTGGATTTTGTCTGATCAAGCATCGAGAAATCAAATTGACCATGCTGTGATAGACGGAAGGCATTCATCCCGTGTTCTAGATGTCCGATCGATCCGAGGAGCGAATATCGATTCGGATCATTACCTTGTGGCAGACAAGGTACGCAGCCGTCTTAATGTAGCAGCAAAGGTGCGATCTAACACAACACGGAAACTCGACGTCGAAAAACTGCAAACACAACAGGTAGCCGAGGCGGACTCCGCTCAACTTACCCATCGGCTTGACGAAAGCACTTCTTGTCCCGATAATATTAGAGAAGCACAATGGCAGAGAATTGCCCACTTCCTACGAACTGCAGCAAAAGCAACACTTGGGTACCAAAGACCACCATCGAGAAATCCGTGGTACGATCAGGAGTGTCGTAATGCTACCGATGTAAAAAACACAGCGTATAGGGCAACCCTGCAGACAGTAGCAACACGTAATGCCATTGAGAACTATCGGGAGAAAATGGAAGAGGGCAGAAACGTGTTTTCAGAAAAAAGAAGAAAGAACAAAAAAATAACGAGAGCGTGAGCAAATCGAGATGTACAGGAGTCAGAATGAAGTCCGAAAATTCTACCAACGGGTAAAACACCAAACCGAAGGCTTTGGTACAGGCACATACTCCTGTAGAGATGAAGAAGGAAACCTCTGTGACAGATACAGACAGCGTGCTGAGGATCTGGAAGGAGCATATTGAAAAACTTCTGGTATTAAATAGTAGAGAACCCATAATAGATTATGGTATAGTGTGTATACCACCTAGCCAAGGTTAAGTCAGAATAGCAATCAATCGGCTGAAGAATAATAAAGCAGCAGGTGCCGATGGGTTACCAGCCGAACTATTCAAGACTGGTGGTCAGATGCTGGTCAGGAGCATGCAACAGCTGATTAGTACAATTTGACTAGAAGAATGCATGCCCAAAGATGTGAACCTCAGCAACCTGTGTCCCGTGCACAAACAAAGGACGACAAGACGATATGTACCAACTATAGAGGAATAAGTCTCCTTCCCATCGCATATAAAGTGCTATCCAGTGTGCTGTGTGGTGAACGACAGGAGCCAATGGCCAATGACATTATTGGACCATACCAATGTGGCTTCAGACCTGGCAAATCCACCATTGACCAGATCTTCACTCAGCGTCAAATCCTGGAAAAGAGCCACTAAAAATACATTGACACATTCCACCTATTCGTCGACTATAAAGCCGCATTCGATAGCCCTATCCGTTTAGAGGTGTTTAAAGCCATGTCTACGTTTATCATTCCAGAATATTAATACGGATATGCAGGATAACTTTAACTGGCGTAAGATCAGCCGTTAAAGTCGGAAAGGACCTCTGGGAGCCCTTTAATACCAAACGAGGATTCTGAAAAGGTGATAGTTTGTCGTGTGATCTTTTTAACATCCTGCTGGAAAAGGTCATACGAGAGGCAAAGGTGAACCGAAACGGTACTCTGTACACCAAACAACACCTGTTACTCACCTACGCTGCACCGACGACATCGACATAATGGGTCGAACATTGAGAGCGGTAACAGCCACCTTTGAACGCGCAAGGAGTTTGCCAAAGTGGGTCTGGCAGTAAATGGCGAGAAGACCAAGCTGATGGTATCAATGCGCAAGACGTCCAGTAGACTCCGACCAACTGTGGAACTTGTGAACTAAAGTTTCGAGGTATTTAATGATTGTGGGTCTGGCAGTAAATGGCGAGAAGATCAAGCTGATGGTATCAACACGCAAGACGTCCAATAGACTCGGACCAACTGTGGAACTTGAGAACTACAGCTTCGAGGTAGTTAAATGTTGTATATACCTTGGTACCGCCATAAACACAACGAATGACATCTGTTTTGAAATTCGGAGTAGGATTGTGATGGCTAACAGATGCTACTATGGTCTAAGTAAGCACTTTAGAAATAAGGCCACCTCCCGCCAGACCAAACTCACACTCTACAAGATGCTGATACTACCCGTGCTGTTATATGGATCTGAAGCATGGCTACTTGGGGTGTTTGAGAGAAAAATTCTCCGAAAGATCTATGGGCCGATTTGCGTTGACGGTGAATGTCGCCGTCGAATGAACCATGAGCTGTACCAGCTATTCTAGGACATCGACAATGTTAGACGTATCGAGCTGCAGCGACTACGTTAGCTAGGTCATGTTGTGAGAATGGATGAAGATGCTCCAGCCCAGAAGGCATATAAAAGCGAACCAGCTGATGGTTCATACAGAAGGGGAAGGTCACAAATACGATAGTAAGATCAAGTCGAAGGCAACTTTGCCGAACATGGTCTTTCAAATTGGAAAAACTGCGCCAAAGACCGACGACGCGCCTGGAAATCTTTTCTAAGCTCGGCTTATGGAACGAAAGTTCTGTCACAAGCCAGCTAAGTAAGTAAATAACATAAGGCGTGGATTTTTAAAATAATTTTTTTAGAGCTGATCCTAAGGCGTAGATATAAAAAAAATTTAGGGCTGATCCTAAGGCTTAGATTTAAAAAAAAAAATTAGGGCTGATCCTAAGGCTTAGATTTTTTAAATAGTTTCTTAAGGCCCAACATAAGGCGTAGATTTTTTAAATGATTTTTTCTTGGGGCTACCATACATGCCCTTATAAAAAATATTGTTGCCTAGTGTATTATTGCCCATATTTGTGGTGAGAAATACCCGACAGATGTCATACCCCCAGAAAATCATAATTTGTGTTCATTAATAATCCATTGGCATATTTATTCAGAAATGTGCAAAAATTATATTAACGATGTTGTTGACATCCACATGAAATTAATTCTCCAGGCTTTCTTCTAGGAATTTAAATGAATTTGAAGAACGAAAAGGAGAATTCGCATGAAAATAGAAGCCGCAAAAATTGCATTTCAAACAAAGACATGAAATACCTTTCCATATTTTTTTCCATTCCTAATAAAAATTGTGTATTGTGACCTTGTATAGAATTCATTTGGGGGGGTATTTTGTTTTCGGTTCGGTTGTTTATTATTTAAAAAATATTTTTTTATTTGTTCTCGAAAGTTAAATGACCCATCTCCCAGGTTTTTTTTTTTTTTTTTTTTTTTTTTGTTGTTGTATGCATATTCATAAATATTTTTTAAAAATAAACATTAAATATTTATTTTAATCTCTTGAGATTACAACAAACACATGAAATAATAGCAATAATTCTCAAAACAACAACAAATAATGATTTATTGACAAAAAACACATCGCCTTTATGATCAGCTTATTGTTGAAAGGTTATAGAGAGTCAAAGAAGGGTGTGTTTGATTCGATTAAGATTTATAGGATCACTTCATTTGACAAGGAAGTTGGAATTAATAGCTAAAAATATTCTTAGAACTATAATCAACTTAGAAAAAAATTATTTAAAAAATCTACGCCTTATGGGAGTCACTAAAAAAATTATTTAAAAAATCTACGCCTTATGGACAGCTCTAGAAAAATTATTTAAAAAATCTACGCCTTATGGGCAGCTGTAGAAAAATTACTTAAAAATCTACCCCTAAAAAAATATTTAAAAAATATATGCCTAACTTTACTTAGCTGGCTTGCGACAGAACATTCGTTCCATAAGCCGAGTTTAAAAAAGATTTCCAAGCGCGTCGGTCTTGTGCGAAAATCCACCAATTTAGAAGACCACGTTTCAAGATGTTGTTTTCTACTTGGTCTTTCCATCTGATTCTTGGCCTTCCCCTTCTACGGGAATTATTATTAGGCTCGCTTTTATATGCCTTCTGGGCTGAAGCATTTTCATCATTCTTCTGGGCATAAGCTAGTCAACGTAGTCGCTGCAGCCTCAATACGTCTAACAATGTCGATGTCCGAGAATAGCTGGTACAGCTCATGGTTCATTCGACGGTGATATTCACCGTCAATGCAGATCGGCCCATATATCTTTCGGAGAATTTTTCTCTCAAACACTCCAAGAGCTCCTTCATCTGCTTGCGTAAGTACCCATGCTTCCGATCCATATAACAGCACGGGTAGTATCAGCGTCTTGTAGAGTGTGTGTTTGGTCTGGCGGGAGGTGGCCTTTTTTCTAAAGTGCTTACTCATTCCATAGTAGCATAGGTTGGCCATCACAATCCTACTCCGAATTTCAAAACTGATGTCATTCGTTTTATTTATGGCGCTACTAAGGTATATAAAACCTTTAACTACCTCGAAGCTGTAGTTCTCAAGTTCCACAGTTGGTCCAAGTCTACTGGACGTTTAGAAGGAACGCCAAACGCGAACATGGCTTGAAATGTGTCGATGTGTTTTTCGTGGGTTTTTTTTCCAGGATTTGGCGCAGAGTGAAGATCTGGTCAATGGTGGATTTGCCAGGTCTGAAGCCGCATTAGGATGGTTCAATAATTGACCAGACGTTCACACAGCACACTGGATAGCACTTCATATGCCATGGGAAGGAGACTTATTCCTCTATAGTTGTCACATATCGTCTTGTCTGTTTTTTTGGGCATTGCATTCCTCTAGCCAAATTGTACTAATCAGCTGGTGCAATGCTAATTACCAGCATCTGACCACCAGTCTTGAATAGTTCGGCTGGTAACCCATCGGCACCTGCTGTTTTATTATTCTTCAGCCGATTGATTGCTATTCTGACTTCATCTTGCCTAATTGGAATATACTCTATACCGTCATCTATTATTGGTTCAGGGGTATCCACTTCACTGATATTTGATATCAGAAGTTTTTCAAAATGCTCCTTCCAGATCATCAGCACGGTGTCTGTATCTGTCACAGAGGTTTTCTTCTTCATATCTACAGGAGGATGTGCCTGCAGCACCCGTTGGTATAATTTTCGGACTTCATTCTGACTCCTGTACATCTCGATTTGCTCACGCTCACGTTTTTCTTGTTCTTTCTTCTTTTACCGGAAAATACGTTTCTCCTCTTTCCTTTTCTCCCGATATTTCTCCATCGCATTACGTGTTGCTACTGTCCGGAGGGTTACCCTATACGCTGTGTTTTTCATATCAGAAGCATTACGACACTCCTGATCGTACCATGGATTTCTTGATGGTGGTCTTTGGTACCCGAGTATTGTTTTTGCTGCGGATTGTAGGGAGTGGACAATTCTCTGCCACTGTGCTTCTATACTATTATCGGGACAAGGGGTGGTTTCGTCAAGCAATTGGGTAAGTTGAGCGGAGTAGGCCTCGGCTATCTGTTGTGTTTGCAGCTTTTCAACGTCGAGTTTCCGTGTTTTGTTAGATCGCACCTTTGCTGCTATATTAAGACGGGTGCGTACCTTGGCTGCCACAAGTCAATGGTCTGAATCGATATTCGCTTCCCGTATCGATGGAAGTCTAAAACACTGGATGAATATCTTCCGCCTGTCACAATATGATCGATTTGATTTTTCGTTGTTCGATCGGGAGAAATCCAGGTGGCCTTGTGTATATCGAGATGATTGAATCTGCTGCTGCTAACTACCATGTTTTTTGCTACTGCGAATCAGCAATCAACCTCATGCCGCGTTGGCGGATGTTTCTTCATGAAGGCTGAATTTTCCGACTGAATTTTTTATACGGATTATAGGAATTGGCTCATCTACTGGAGTGAATCTGTAGACGAGATCTTTTATTCTCCAATGGGGGCCAAAGATATTTTCCACTCCGATTTTTGCATTAAAATCTCCTAGCAGAATTTTAATGTCATGACCTGGGCAGTGGTCATATGCTAGGCGCTCATCAAATATGTCTATGGTCTGCTCATCTTTGTCTTCGATTGGAGCATGGGCGTAAATAAGACTGATGTAGCAGAACTTCACTTTTATACGGATTATAGAAATTCGCTCATCTACTGGAGTGAATCTGGAGACGAGGTATTTTGTTCTCCTGTTGACCATAAATCCGCAGTCAAATTCATGTCTCGTTTCATGTCAGCTATAATACAGGGCGTAATCATCTGATTTACTTACACCCAGTCCCTTTCCATTGCATTTCCTGTAAGGCCACTAATGTCGGCTTTGTACTTCTTGAGTACATCCGCCAAGGCGAAAACTGAGCCTGTTCTGTACAAGGTGCTCACATTCCAAGTACAGATTCGCAGATCGTGGCCCTTTATAAGTTTGCGGGGATCGTCACCATTGGGAGGGGGTTTGACTTTCTTTTTCTTTGCTCTTTCATAGTAGGTTGGGTTTTCCGAGTGGGGGCAACTAACCCGACGCCTCAACCCATTTTTTTATAGTTCTTATGGGTGAACTCGCGGCACATATTAACTCACTATTTCATCGGGTGATGAGAATAGCTTCCCAGGTGATACCTCGGCGAGGTCAGTGTCCACAATTGAGATGAAAGAGGGACCAAGATAAGCCCTGGACTTCGCCATGTTAAAGCCAATCAAAGCTGTTGTTTGGTATCTATCATCCCTTACTCCACCCACGCCTTATGCGCAGCTCTAGAAAAATTATTTAAAAAATCTACCTCTTATGTTGGGCTCTAGAAAAATTATTTAAAAAATCTACGCCTTATGGGTGGCTTTAAAAAAATATTTAAAAAATCTACGCCTTATGGGCAGCTCTGGAAAAATTATTTAAGGGAACCCCACCCATTCTCGATTTTAATTTTTCAAGATTTTCAATGGGCTGGCTAATCAATACCAATGCTTCTAAAGTTTTGTAACTTTGCACATATATATTTGAAGATTTAAAAAAGAAGAAAAATAATTTACAGAAAATTTTTGTTGTTGCTTTGTTGTTGTTTTTTGTAATTAAAGAAAAGTCCTTATTTTTGATGGCGGGCATGATAACTCCTCACTGGATCATCGGAATCCGAAAATTCCAACGGTGTTAGAAAGAGTACATGTCTGGTTCTCGTATGAACTAGGATTATTGACTTCGCTCTAAAATTAACAAAATGGCGGACCTTTGAAAAAATATTTTTGAAAAATCGCCAAATTTTGACCAGAAACCAAGTTAAAAAATAAGGAAGATCTACATCGATTGGCTTTATCCTAGTTCATACGATAACTATACACTCACAGAGAAACGTGTAAAAATTTGGAATCGATTGGGTTATTAGTTTTTGAGTTATCGTGCCCGCCATTCGCAAAAGAGAAAAACGCGTTTAAAGTTTGAGAAGCCCTTTAGCCGTCACTTGATGCTGACACAATAAATTGGCTATATCTTCAAGAGTTCTGGAGATTTTCAATTGAAATTTTGCAGAGACATTCTTGAATTAGTGTAGAATCGAATTTAATCAAAAAAAATTTTGACCCCGAGAATGGGGGGGGGTCCCCTTAAAAAAATGTTTCCCTTGAACAAATGACTGCAATCAATCCGCAGCTAGAGAGTGTCTTATCCACAAATCAATTGACACCTCATCGTGATGGTGGTGGTGCTGCTGACTGGCTAGCTCTTTAATGGTGTCTGGTGTAACCGCCATTCTAGCACCTGTCAATAAAATCATTTCTAACAAGGCAAGCCATTCCATTGTCATATCTACTGAACATTGTCACTATTATGTGGGGCTGGCAATGACATGCGGATCAATTTGTTTTTTGTTGAAATGACAGTTAAATGGCAACAAAAGAGCGATACAAAAAAAAACAATTTTATGGTGCTGTGGCCAATAAATTCCAGGCGAGAAAAAAATAAAGACCTAGGTTAAATTGCATTGCAATGTAAAGTAAAAGGGCAGCGTGATATTAGGGTGTAATGGAATTTTTTTTAAATTATTTTTTTATATATGTTTTTTTATATATTTTAAATTAATTTTTTTGTTTCATTTTTTTAATTGCAGGTATGTCCTTGGAAAAAAATTGAAAAAAATATTTTGTGAGTATTAATTTTGTATTTAACCCGCCATCGATGGTTCTGCTAATTGTATTGGCTTACTTCCGATCCAATTATTATTTTTGGATTTTATCACAAATCCATATTTTGTTTTCTGTTTTCTTTTTTTGCATAATCCAATTAGTTTAGTGCCAGCTCATTTGCCGTGATCTTGTAGAGTAAGCCATTATAACCAAACAAAAGACTTAAGCTACAAACTTGATATTTTGTCCATGTTCTGCTGTTTTTTTTTTTTCTCTTTTGTTTTTGGCATTTAACAATTAGCACTTTCGTGTTTAGCAAATATTAAAAAAATAATAATTTGTTCAACATGACCTTAAAATAAATTTAATTATCTTTTCCAAAAAAAAAATTTTGGCAAACACGACAAATTAATTAAATTTTAAGAACATATAGAAGAAATTAGCAGCAACCTTAGGGTTGCCTATAAAAAAATTATTTAAAAAATCTACGCCTTAGGGTTGCCCCTAAAAAAATTATTTAAAGAATCTACGCCTTAGGGTTGCCTCTAAAAAAATTATTTAAAAAATCTACGCCTTAGGGTTGCCTCTAAAAAAATTATTTAAAAAATCTACGCCTTAGGGTTGCCTCTAAAAAATTATTTAAAAAATCTACGCCCTGTGGGAGTCACTAGAAAAATTATTTAAAAAACCGACGCGGCGTAAATTTAAAAAAAAAAATTTGGAGCCATCCATAAGGCCTAGATTTTTAAATAATTTGTTTATGACTCCCCATTAGGCGTAGATTTTTGAAATAATTTTTTTTTAAGGCAAACATAAGGCGTATATTTTTATACCCTACACAACTATGTTGTCAGGGTATTATAGCTTTGTGCAGCCCCAAGAGTTTGTAACGCCGCGAAATATTGGTCCTAGACTCACCTTTAAGTATCCCGATCGTCAAATCTCGACTAGCTGTGTCGATCTAGACATGTGTGTCCGTCCGTCTGTCCATTATAATAATCTTCACGAAATTTTGCATGTAGGATGGGTTCGGCCCAATTATTTAGGTGATGAAATGGACCAAATACTTAATTTTTGTCGGTTTTTTCTGGTCGCTCCAGAGGCCGCAATTATGGCCCAAGGGGATTGAGCTAAAGAATAAGTATGCCTGTTTCGATAGAGATCGGTCAATATTTAGCGGCTCAAATGGACCCTGACTTTTGTGGAAAAAATTACAAAATTTGTATTCTATAGCTTATATATGTACTCCTAAAGGGCATAGACCCGAGAAGTTGACAGTATATCCACGATGAGTGGTTGACCTTTAATTCGATACCAATTATGTGGTTCTATGTACTTTGATGTGGGAGTTACACCTAAATATTTACAGGTGCTTACGTATTCCTATATTAATAAATAACCCATAACCCAACTAGAGCGCGTATCGCTTTGAAATTTTCCATGAGGTTCCGGTTATGATCAAATAAGCCGTCCGTAATTTTCGGTGATGTTGAGATGATATTTTGGGGTTGCAATGAACTGAAAACTTTTTTTTTTGTTAAATTTGCTCGTCGCTCCATACTTTACACTGTAAAGGGGATCTGAGCAAATATTTAGAATTGCTATAGATGATGATCGGTCAATATTCCGAGGATAAAATGAACCAATATCTACAGTGACCAAATTTTTAGTCGGGAAAACAAGATTTTGAAAATATGTCAATGTTAGAAAATGGAGCTGTTGACCTATAATCGGTCAAGAGGGTGCAAATATCGCGATATTTGCCAGGCTCACCAAAAGATAGATTTTCCATAGAAATTTAAATTATTGTGGTAGTTGTGTAGGGTATCATATGGTCGGCCCCGTCCGACTACGCCTTATGTAGACCCCGAAAAAAATTATTTAAAAAATCTACGCCTTATGTAGACCCCGAAAAAAATTATTTAAAAAATCTACGCCTTATGTAGGCCTTGGAATTTTTTTGAAACATCCACGCCTTATATGGAGCTCTGAAAAAAATATTTCGAGGGTTCCTTCTCAGTTTATTATTTTCCCCAATAATCCATTCAGTCATTAGACTTCATAATGACTATCCAAAAAACATAATTTTGAAGCTGTCGATAATAACTCGTCGGCAGGGGAGGTTACTGAAGGTTAAAGCTTATATAAAATTAGCCTCAGACAACAAAAAAACAACAACCATCTTAACTGATCTTGTTACTTAATGGTGTATTAGCAGTGTTTTTATTTTTTTGCTAATAAGCAAAAAAAAAAAAAAAAAAATACTTTCGTTCCAGCTCTGAGGCGGAACTAAAACAGAAAATTTCCAAAGTAGAAAAAAAAACATATTTTTGCAAAAAAAAAAAAAAAAAAAAATTCAAAAATCCAACACAAAAGTGCAAAAACCGAAGCAATGAACAGAAGAAGTGAAATGTACTGAAACCGGAGACCATGTCACCGAAACATAAACTGTGGCAACAACAAAAATAACAACAACACATAATTTGTGTTTTTTTTCTTTCCGCAGCATAATTTTCAGTTCAGCAAAGTTTCAGTTTCAATTTTTGTTTTTTGCTTTTTTGTTTTCATTTTCGTTTCCATGGCATTTGATCTGTTTTGTTTTTCTTCTTGGTGTTGTTGTTGTTGCAGCTTTTTGTTATTGTTCAGTTTTCTTTTCAATTTGTTGTATGGTTTCATATCATCTTTAAACGCTTTCACTTTCCACTATTGTCATTTGTAACAAAATATATATATATATATTTTTTTTTTTTTAAATAAAGATGGGAGATATTTTTCAAAAATATTTTTTCGGGGGTCTATATAAGGCGTGGATTTGTTCTAATAATTTTTTCAAGGTCCATGTGAGCCGTGGATTTTTTAAATAATTTTTTCAAGGGCCGAATAAGGCGTGGATTTTTTAAATAATTTTTTCAAGGGCCTATAGAAGGCTTTGATTTTTTAAATAATTTTTTCAAGGTCCGAATAAGGCTTGGATTTTCTAAATAATTTTTCCAAGGTCCATGTGAGGCGTGGATTTTTAAAATAATTTTTTCAAGGGCCGAATAAGGCGTGGATTTTTTAAATAATTTTTTCAAGGTCCATGTGAGGCGTGGATTTTTTAAATAATTTTTTCAAGGGCCTATAGAAGGCGTGTATTTTTTAAATGATTTTTTCAAGGGCCGAATAAGGCGTGGATTATTAAATAATTTTTTCAAGTGTCTATAGAAGGCGTGGGTTTTTAAAATAATTTTTTCAAGTGTCTATAGAAGGCGTGGGTTTTTAAAATAATTTTTTCAAAGGCCGAATAAGGCGTGGATTATTAAATAATTTTTTCAAGGGCCTATAGAAGGCGTGGATTTTTTAAATGATTTTTTCAAGGGCCGAATAAGGCGTGGATTTTTTAAATAATTTTTTCAAGGGCCTATAGAAGGCGTGGATTTTTTAAATAATTTTTTCAAGGGCCTATAGAAGGCGTGGATTTTTTAAATAATTTTTTCAAGGGCCTATAGAAGGCGTGGATTTTTTAAATAATTTTTTCAAGGGCCGAATAAGGCTTGGTTTTTTAAAATAATTTTTAATCCAGATATATGCGTGACAAATTCTTAATCCTCTGTGATTTGTCACTCCCATGAATATTTAAAATATTTATGTTCAATATTTTTTCCTATTATTTAATGCTCCATCTCAAATTGCCTGCAATGGATGAAATATTTACCCAGAAAACCCGTCAAATTATTTGCAACGCAGGCGTATGGCCTGACCACTTCAGTTATTCATTAATTTGGAGATTTTGTTACAAGGTGTGTGGAATTATATTTGTCTGTCTCTGTGTGTGTCTCTCTGGCTCCGCATTTCAAGTGTCAAACTAAATCCGCTTGTTCGAAAATATCTCTACAACCGCAAATTTAAGCAGACAAATAAGACGGAATTTCCGCTAACAAATCCTCAACCAAAAAAAAAAAAAAAAAAAAACTGGAAAAAAATCTCCGAACAACCAAAGGTGTTGAAAAGTTTTAAAATTTTTATGTCATAGGTTTTTGACGATGGTGGCAGGCACAGCTGCCAGCCGTCATAGCACGCGCCTTTAATTCCACAAACAAACAAAAATTTGAAATTGGGGAAATAATTGTGCACCAAATGAATTTGAGTCCAAATTTACAAATGAAATTCAAAACCTCAAAATAGTTGACAACAAATAAAATGCTATACAGATTACAACAACAACAATTGCATAGTACATTTTTTGCTTTAGCTTGGCTTGCCCAGCCAAAAATAATGTCATTTTAATTAAGTCCAAGTTTGTTGCTTAAGTCTTTTGTTTGGTTAGTAGAACAGCTCTAATCGGCTACCGTTTTTTGGTTTGGAAGGTGCTATTTTTTTTACAGTTACTCAAAGCTGGGGCTATTGTTAGAATATTTATTTGTTCTGGGGAGGAAATAAAAGGTGATAATTGCTGGAATGTGCTATGTTTGGCACTCCTCATTTGCAACCATATATTTGAATTAATTTAAATATTTATAACATCTTATAGACCCATGAAAAAATTATTTAAAAAATCCACGCCTTGTATAGGTCCTGGAAAAAATTATTTAAAAAATCCACGCCTTGTATAGGTCCTGGAAAAAATTATTTAAAAAATCCACGCCTTGTATAGGTCCTGGAAAAAATTATTTAAAAAAATCCACGCCTTGTATAGGTCCTGGAAAAAATATTATTTAAAAAAATCCACGCCTTGTATAGGTACTGGAAAAAATTATTTAAAAAAAATCCGCGCCTTGTATAGGTCCTGGAAAAAATTATTTAAAAAATCCACGCCTTGTATAGGTCGTGGAAAAAATTATTTAAAAAAATCCACGCCTTGTATAGGTCCTGGAAAAAATTATTTAAAAAAATCCACGCCTTGTATAGGTACTGGAAAAAATTATTTAAAAAAAATCCGCGCCTTGTATAGGTCCTGGAAAAAATTATTTAAAAAATCCACGCCTTGTATAGGTCGTGGAAAAAATTATTTAAAAAAATCCACGCCTTGTATAGGTCGTGGAAAAAATTATTTAAAAAAATCCACGCCTTGTATAGGTCCTGGAAAAAATTATTTAAAAAAATCCACGCCTTGTATAGGTACTGGAAAAAATTATTTAAAAAAAATCCGCGCCTTGTATAGGTCCTGGAAAAAATTATTTAAAAAATCCACGCCTTGTATAGGTCGTGGAAAAAATTATTTAAAAAATCCACGCCTTGTATAGGTCCTGGAAAAAATTATTTAAAAAATCCACGCCTTGTATAGGTCCTGGAAAAAATTATTTAAAAAATCCACGCCTTGTATAGGTCCTGGAAAAAATTATTTAAAAAATCCACGCCTTGTATAGGTCCTGGAAAAAATTATTTAAAAAATCCACGCCTTGTATAGGTCCTGGAAAAAATTATTTAAAAAATCCACGCCTTGTATAGGTCCTGGAAAAAATTATTTAAAAAATTCACGCCTTGTATAGGTCCTGGAAAAAATTATTTAAAAAATCCACGCCTTGTATAGGTCCTGGAAAAAATTATTTAAAAAATCCACGCCTTGTATAGGTCCTGGAAAAAATTATTTAAAAAATCCACGCCTTGTATAGGTCGTGGAAAAAATTATTTAAAAAATCCACGCATTGTATAGGTCCTGGAAAAAATTATTTAAAAAATCCACGCCTTGTATAGGTCCTGGAAAAAATTATTTAAAAAATCCACGCCTTGTATAGGTCGTGGAAAAAATTATTTAAAAAATCCACGCATTGTATAGGTCCTGAAAAAAATTATTTAAAAAATCCACGCCTTGTATAGGTCCTGGTCCAATGCAAGTTTAAAAGCTATTTAAAATAGGCCATCGGAAAAAGATTTTTAAAAACTAAATAAAATCGATTATTTTTGCATAATATTTAACCATGAAGGATTTTTGCGGATTTCAGTAAATTTCGCCAACATAGATTTTTTGTTAATTTGCTTCGGTTTCTTGGCTGATGATTTTTTTCTTTTGCATAACTCTGCTGACTCAAGTTCAAATTGTAGGTTTATTTTTTTAATTTTTACTATGGTTGTTGGTCGTCATAATTAGCTGATTACCAAGAAATTAAAAAAAAAAATAGAAACGTTGCGGTACTTGTTAGCGTTAAATGAATAAAAATCAAAATATTGTTTTTTTTTTCTTTTTAATTTCAAAAGATTTCTATGCAATTTATGCTCGCATTTTCTATTATTATTTTTTTTGTGATTTTGCAATAGCGAATAAAATTCAATGCAAACTAAAAATAAATAAAAAAATGGAAAACAATAACCCTAACTAACCTCCATAGAAAACTAAATGAAAACATAATGATTTCTACTGTAGCAAATGGACAAAGCTTTGGTTGAAGACATGATTAAATTTGTTGTACAATAAAAAAAATATTTATTTCAAAGAGGAGTATAAAATGCCCCAAAATATTATTTTTCAAGGACCATCAGAGTTTCTTTGAAAAATAAATTTGTTGGTTATTAAAACAAATATTTAAAAAAAATCCACGCCTGTTGATGGACCTTTAAAAAATTAAAAAAAAAAAGTCCACGCCTGTTGATGGACCTTTAAAAAAAATCCACGCCTATTAATAGACCTCTAAAAAAAATTAAAAAAAATCCACTACTGTTGATGAACCTCTAAAAAAATTAAAAAAAAATCCACGCCTGTTGATGGACCTTTAAAAATATTTTTTTTAAAAATCCACGCCCTCGATGTTTTTTTATTTTTTAATTCCTCCAATCTTAATTCCTCCTCCTTTCACGAAGCTTAGCAACAATTCTAGACTTAATTCAGTATCCAATACCAAAATTCGTGCAACTGGAGAGATAAAATCGGACGAAAATATATATTGGAGGTATATCTAAATCTGGACCGATTTTCACGATACTAGACAGACATCATTCTAGGCTCAATTCGGTACTTTATGCCAAATACCGTGCAAATTGAAAGATATATGGGAACTTTGGTGCACCATTTCCATAAAATCGGACGAAACTATATGGGAGCTATATCTAAATCTGAACCGATTTTCACGAAACTTGACACACATTATTCTAGACTTAATTTAGTACGCTATGCCAAATTTCGTGCAAATCGGGACTTTGTGCATTATTTACATAAAATCGGACGAAAATATATATGGGAGCTATAACTATATCTGAACCGATTTTCACGAAACTTGGCGGACATCAATCTAGACTCAATTCACTACGTTATGCCAAATTTCGTGCAATTCGATAGATATATAGGAACTTTGTTGCACCATTTCCATAAAATCGGACGAAACTATATATGTGAGCTATATCTAAATCTGAACCGATTTTCACGAAACTTGGCACACATTATTCTAGACTTAATTTAGTACGCTATGCCAAATTTCGTGCAAATCGACATATAGGGTCTTCGGGTTCACCATTTACATTAAATCGGACGAAAATATATATGGGAGCTATATCTAAATCTGAACCGGTTTTCACCAATTTCAATAGGGTTCGTCCTTGGGCCAAATAAATGAGCTGTACCAAATTTCATCCAAATCGGATTATAAATGCGTCCTGTACTTTGTTTACAATTTAACATCAACAGACGGACCGACATGCATAAATCGACTCAGAAAGTGATTATATGCATATTCTCCAAAGGAACCATGTGTTTATCTCGTTTCCTTTTGCCTGTTACAAACATATGCACAGTGTGGTGAAGGGTAAAAAAAATCCACAAGCAATTGTGACCCCAGAAAGAAATTACGCATTGGTTGGATCCTTTAAAAATAAATTTAAACAAATCCACGACTTGTGTGGATGTTTAAAAAAATATTTTTTATAAAATCTACGCTTAAGTAGGCGTTTATGTGGTTTAGACATAATTTTCGAAAATGTTACTCCTCAGGTGTGCTGCAGTGAGGGTGGGTCGAGGTGTGTGTTGGCGATGATGTTCATTTTTATTTCAAAACCACCGAAGTGTGCCTTGTTATTTCGGTTTTCTAGTGTTATGTTAATTGTATTACAAAAAAATGTGTCTATTGTTGTTGTGTCATGTAATGTAAAAACAACAACAACAACAGCAACAAGTGATTGTAGTAACGCCAACAACTCATATCAAGATCAAATTTTTGTGTAATTTTGAACGCGAAAAATGACGGCGATTTTTTTTTTAATTTTTTTCTCGAGGTTATTATTTTCATATCAGAATTGTTGTAATTTTTTACAACAATCGGGTAATGAGTCGATCTAGACATTTGTGTGTGTCCGTCCGTCTGTTCATTATAATTTGTAAACACGATACAGCCCACAGTTATGGACCAATCTTCACGAAATTTTGCATGTAGGATGGGTTCTGTCCAATGAAGACCGGTTGATATTTAGGGGATGAAATGGACCAAAAACTTTATTTTTGTCGGTTTTTCTGGTCGCTCCAGAGGCCGCAATTATGGCCCAAACACCGCGAATTTTTGCATGGAGACGGGGATTGGGCCAAAGAATAAGCATGCCTGTTTGATAAAAATCGGTCAATATTTAACGGGTCAAATGGACCCTGACTTTTGTGTGAAAAATTACAAAATTTGTATTGTATGGTGTATATAATTACTCATGAAGGATATAGACCCGAGAAGTTGATAGTTTATCGAAGAGGAGTGTTTGACCTTTAAATTGATACCCGTTATGGTCAACGACAACGCCTATAATTTTCGGTGATGATCAGATGATAATTTTGGGATGAAGTGGACCGAAAACTTATTTTTTTTGTGTTTTTGTTTTCGAGTCGATCTATAGGCCACAATTGAAAGCCCAACATCACAACATAACCCACGGTAAACAGAATCTGGACAAGTACATCCCTCGTCTACTGAATATTAGAAATATTTGTTGACATATAGTCGGTCAAGCGGGTGTAAATATCTTGAAATATTGCCCAAGCTCAGAATATATAGAACCACAGAAAGTTAGATTTTCGTAGAAGTTGTGTAGGGTATCATATGATCGGCCCCGTCCGACTTTACTGCTCCGCTCACTGGTTTAAAATTAATTTTTTAAGGGCCTATATTTGGCCTGGATGTTTGAAAAATTTTATCAATGGGGGTTATATAAGTCGTGGATTTTTTAAATATTCTTTTTTTCAAGGGCTCAAAGCTAAACCCGAAATTTTATTTTTATGTGCAGTGGTACAGGATCGGGTAATGGATGGATGCTCCTCCAAATACCATTTCAGTTTTTTTTGCTTGCCATATTTTTCTTGTTGTTACACAGTGTTGCAAAATAAAACACCAACTTTCACCATTTCAATGTCGCTGTTGTTGTTGTGATTATTTTTTTCAATTGTTTTTGGTCTGCTCTTCTTCTGTCGATGCTGGCTCAATTGTCACACTTGATTGACAGGCTCTGTTTTTTGGTCACTCCATTTTTTTTTTTTTTTTTTGAAGTTTGAAAGTAGATCGGTCTATGGCAATTGGCGAAAACAATTGCCATGATTTCAATTCGATGTTGTTGTTGTTTTCTACTCTGATTTCAGATTCAATTGCAAAGTGAAGTGGTTTCCCTTTTTTGTTGTTGCTCTGATTGACCAGTTCGCACAAGAAAAATAAAATAAAAAAAACCAAAATCATTTAGTGATTGATTTCACAGCCAGTTTGGGTTTATTGTTTTCAAACCACCTACCCTCCAACATACCCGACTCCCTCTCTTTCATTCCCATGGCTTCAGCGGGTGTGTCATAAAAATTGAAAGTTTTGCGGAGGTTAATCAAAATCTCGCTTTGAAATCCCAATAGAAAAAAAAAAATAGTTGTCCGATACTAAATCAATCGACGTTTGACAAATTGCTAGACAATTTGCGATTTTATTGTTGTTTCTGGTGTTATTGTTGTTTCTATTATACCAATAAATTCCGTTATTTGCATTTGAAAAGACAAAAAGTAAAAAACAAAAGAAAAGGTTAAATGGTTTATAGCCAATGGGGCTGACACGGATTGAGAAAGATGAAGAAAAAAATTGGAACATGGGAAAATGGGTCAAATCCAGGCAGATTTCAAATATTTAAAAAAATCCGACAACACTACTATTTAAAAAAAATATATATATATATTGAGTTGTTTATGCTATTTTTAGGGTGAAGGATAATTCATGTAAATTTTTTTTTTATTAATTTCTCTTTCGAGATGAGCTACATGATCGGAGTTTGTTGACTGAGGGTAATTTCATATAAGCTTTAACCTTTAGTAACCTCCCCTGCCGACGAGTTATTATCGATAGCTTCAAAATTATTATTTTTTTTGCAGTCATTATGAAGTCTAATGACTGAATGGATTATTCGGGGGAAATAATAACCTGAGAAAGAGCCCTAAAAATATTTTTAATGCCTTTTTAATATTTTTTCAAGGTCCATAGGGAGGCGTGGATTTTTAAAATTAATTTTCCATGGCCCATATAAGGTGTAGATTTCTTAAATAATTTTTTCCAAGGCCTATATAAGGCCCAGAAAGAGGCGTGGATTTTTCAAAATCATTTTTTCCAAGACCTATATAAGGTCCAGAATGAGGCGTGGATTTTTCAAAATCATTTTTCCAATGCCTATATAAGGCCCAGAATGAGGCGTGGATTTTTCAAAATCATTTTTTCCAAGACCTATATAAGGCCCAGAAAGAGGCGTGGATTTTTTGAATAATTTTTTCCAAGGCCTATATAAGGTCCAGAGTGAGGCGTGGATTTTTATACCCTTTACCACACTGTGGTACAGGGTATTATGTCATTGTGCATATGTTTGTAACAGGCAAAAGGAAACGAGATAGGCACATGGTTCATTTTGAGAATATGCATATGCACTTTTTAAGTCGATTTATGCATGTTCGTCCGTCTGTCCGTCCATGTTAAATTGTAAACCAAGTACAGGTTGCATTTACGATCCAAATTGGATGAAATTTGGCATAGGTCACTTATTTGGCCCAAGGACGAACCCTATTGAAATTGGGAAAAATCGGTTCAGATTTAGATATAGCTCCTATATATAGTTTCGTCCGATTTAAGGTAAATGGTGCACCAAAGTCCCTATATATCTTTTGAATTGCACGAAATTTGGCACAGTGTACATAATTAAGCTTAGAATAATGTGTGCTAAGTTTCATGAAAATCGGTCCAGATTTAGATATAGCTCTCATATACAGTTTCGTCTGATTTAATGTAAATGGTGTACCAAAGTCTCTATATATCTTTCGATGTGCACGAAATTTGGCATAACGTACTGAATTGAGCCTAGAGTGATGTCTGCCAAGTTTCGTGAAAATCGGTCAAGATTTAGATATAGCTCTGTTATACAGTTTCGTCCGATTTAATGTAAATGGTGTAACAAAGTCCCTATATATCTTTCGATTTGCACGAAATTTGGCATAAGGTACTGAATTGAGCCTAGAGTGATGTCTGTCGAGTTTCCTGAAAATCGGTCCAGATTTAGATATAGCTCCCATATATATTTTCGACCGATTTAATGAAAATGGTGTACCAAAGTCTCTATATATCTTTCGATGTGCACGAAATTTGTTATAGTGCACTGA
>NW_026883717.1:0-5083 GCF_032173495.1 Musca vetustissima
CCTTCTCTGCTTTTATTGGTCAATCTGAACTCATCACGGAACCTCTTTATAATGTCGTGGACAGTATATTTATTCATTCCAACCAATACGGCAATTTCTCTTACTGTTTTACCTTCATAATTCAATTTATCTATTAATTGTCTGATTTCCACACTGAATTTTTTCCCTTTTGGAGCCATTTAAATTTATTTTTATTTAGTTTTACCACTTTCTTGATCTAAATGCAATTTACAAATGAATACGACAAACAAAATACAGATTTGAAGTTCATATTTGCATAATAACGGGACTTTTAACATTGATACTTTGTTTTGTCCGATTTTGCGTTGAACACAATAAATTGAGTTAATTTTGTTTTTCTGACGAAATTTACTTTTATCACTAGGAAAGTTGTTGCTTTTTGTATTGTTCAGAAATATAAGTAAGTAATGTGTAACTAAAAGCGAAAAAAACTACACATTTAGACATTTTTTTGAAATGTATAGCATTATTATATCTGACAAACACTTGTCCGATTATTCGATGGAGCCACTGTATGTCCACCTCATCAGGGTGTATATCAAAAGTTTGGGCCTGCCGAGCTTAACGACGATTTCACTTGTTGCTTGTTGCGGTTCAGATAAAGATTATAAGTAAGTGGTGCAAACAACACCCAATATTTGTTCGATTGAGAAAAATTTTGCACAGCCTAATGGATATGGATATTTATGAAGTTTTGTTGAAATCGGTTCAGATATAGTTTTCATATATAGTTTCGTCCGATTTTTGTAAATGGTGCACCAAACTTCCAATATTTACTTTGATTGAAACATAATTTAACAGAACGTATTAAAATAGGTCCACATTGATATATACGATGATTTTTGTAAAAATCGGTTCAGATTTTCATATTGCTCCCCTATACCGATTTTTTTTAAATGGTGCCCCAAACTCCCAAGTATTGCCCAATTGATACAAAATTTTGCACAGAGTATTGAGATAGGTCCATATTAATATATAACATTTTGTGAAAATCGGTTTATATTTAGATAGAACTCCCATATATAGTTTCGTCCAAATTTTGTAAATGGTGCAACGAGGAGCCTACGTCTGTTCCATATACACAAGATAAAATTGTGAACAGCTCTCTGTGCTACAGCATACCAAACGATATACGCTACGGTTGCTCAATTATGTCCAGATTTACATGTAGCTCCACATACATTATTTTGTTCGATTTCATACAAATGGTACACAAAAGAATCCGATTGACATACAATTTTTCATAGATTTCAGAATGGTATGTGCATGGGGTTTTTAATTGGTTCAAATGTCGATGTAGATCACATATTTAGTTTCTCCCCATTCCTCCAAAGAGTATATGTCTATTCTATCTGCAGGATATTGTAAATATAAGAATCTTTTATATGTGTCCAAAGTTGTGAAGGATATCATATAGTCGGTTCTGTCCGACTTTTGAACTTTCCTTACTAGTTTTTATAGTTAATTTATTTAAACACACAGAGAATTTTTGTGACATGACTCGGATAAAATTTATAAAATACCATAAATAAAATACTTATGGCGTAAATGTTCACTCTGGAAAAACATGTTTCGAAAAAGATGCCAGAGTAAGACAGAGTAGCTGTTGACCTCTAATCGGTCAAGAGGGTTTAAATGTAGCGGTATATTGCCCTGACATCGAACGTATATCCGCAAAAAGTTAGTTTTCAGTGGTAATTGTTGAGGGTATCACATGCTCCTCTCACTGCTTTTTGGTATGTGGATCTTCATACCCATTTATCGTTTAGGGTATCACATGCTCCTCTCACTGGTTTTTGGTATGTGGATCTTCATACCCATTTGTCCAACATGAGAGTCTGTGATTTTAAATTTCATTTCTAACAGCATAAACAACATAAAAGCAGCTAATTTTCAATGAAATGTCCCGACAAGGTTAAGAAATTATGAATTCACATCATGTGGAAGAAGGCATAACAAATCGTCCCGTCCTAGGTTGACCACGTTTATACTTTTTAATGGTCATATTGATTATTTAACTTCAATTCGATGTTTTTGCGTCAATTACTATTATTATTAAAAATTCTGAAAACTTTTATAAATATAATGTTGGGGATTTTATTTAATATACAAAACATGTTATTTTTTTTCAGGCCTACTTTTTGGTCTGCTCCAGAGATGGTCTATCAGAAACAGTGACGTAAATGACATACATTTCCGACGTATAATACATACGTCAGAAACGTCGGAAACCTACCCAAAACCATTAGGTTTTTGACAAAACAGCTATTTCAATTAATAAATTTGGAAATTACGTATGATTTACTCAAATTCATATAAAATTTCAAAAAATTCTTCTCAGAAAAGGTTAGAAATTTTTATAAGTTCTAGTAAGGTATAGTTAGATATATGTAAAAATAATATATATTCTTGAAAATAACTGTATATGGTGATAATATTGAAATAAATGACGTTTACTACATTTTTTACATTTTATACAGGTATATGACGTTTTCGACGTTTACACCTTTTTGACAGTCGAAAACCTAAAAATTCGTCACACGGACCATCCCTGGTCTGCTCCCATACTGCAAGAATCTACTACTTTTTACTACGATAACGAACTTTCCTTTATGATATCGAAGAAAATAGTAAAATCGAGTAGATTCTTGCTGTAAGGGTACATACCATTTAATAACTCTTGTGTCAAAAATGAAATAATTTAAATTGATTTATTACCGAGACGTTCTCTAAATAACAAATTCTAATTGTAACCAAATATTACTGATAATAATTAATTTCCTGACAAGAATATAATTTTTCAAAATACAACAACTGAAAAAATTAGATTTATTTTGACACTTATATTGAAATCTATACTTTCTCAAATCCACACCACACAAAAATTGCACATTTATTATTTTCCGAAATTACTATGTATCAAATGTCACAAACGGCATAATTTCACTTTACCCCATAAAATTATTTATCATATTTCGAAATATAATTTTGGCAGACCCTTCCCCCCCAACCCCCGTCCTGATTTAAGTAACCATAGCTATGTAAAAAGCAACCCCTCCAAACAAATGGTGTGAAATCCTTTCGTATTGTCTTAAGTATCGTCATTAATATTCACTAATTGTTCTGGAATTGTATAAAATTAGCTAATTAATTGCGTTAAGGTATCAAATCATTATTATAAATGGTAATTTGTGATATACGACGAGCAGGACGATGACGACGTTACGCTGCCAAAAACTCAAACGACGGACATTTCGATGCTGCGTTCAGAGGTTGTTTGCTACGGTTTGCTGGTTGGATGGATGGACGGATATTTGATATTTTTGTTGTTGGTTTGAATATGTCCTCCTCATCCCCATGGAGTTGGTTAAGTCACGTTTCAAGCTATAATGAAAATCAGTTAATCACATTTAATATTTCATGTTTTGTGGTTAAAATCACAAATGTCAATGTTGTAAATGTGAATGTTGAATGATGCTGTTATGGATATTTGCGTATTTGTGTGTGTGTGTGCTTGTACTTGATGGCATGTACAACATAAACTATTGTCATTGATTTGGAACAGTGGATTATGGTAGGAAACATACATATTTTGTTTACATGAATTAATAACCAGTAAGGAAAGTAGTAAAGTCGGACGGGGCCGACTATATGATACCCTTCACCACTTTGAGTATATTCAACAGATGAATCCTAACAGACGTCGCATTTTTAAAGGACCGGTAAAATGAAATTGGAACCATAAACAGGTCATTCTGCAACCGATACTAAATTGTTCATTTGGTCAGATCTTCAGGATTCAGGAAACTTAACAAACATCATTCAAGACCTAATTTGTTGCCTCTTACAAACATATGCACAAAGACATAATAGCCTGTACCAGAAAAAAGAATTTGGTTCAAGAACCTCAAAACCTGGGGGCTACCAGAAAAAATTAACCAATATTTATAATTTATAGTGAAGAGATGTACTACCTAATAAGAACTCGACGTACTAAATTACAGTTAATTTTGTCTAAAAATACGATCAGAACCCCCAAAATACCAAAAATTTGGAGGTACCGTTATATGGGGACTACCAGAAAAACTGGACCTATATTTATAATTTTTAGTGGAGTAATTTGGTACCCAATAAGAACCCAATGTACAACATTTCAAAGAATTCAGTTATAAAACGAGCCCAAGAACCCAAAAATACCGATAATTGGGGGTAACCTTATATGGGGGCTTTCCGAAAAAATGGACCTTTATTTATAATGTTTGGTAGGGAGATTTGCTACCCAATAAGAACACAAAGTACCAAATTTCAGCGAATTCGGTCGAAAAATGCGATCAAAACCCTCAAAATACCGAAAATTGGGGGTAATCTTATATAGGGGCTATCCGAAAAAATGGACCTTTATTTATAATTTTTGGTAGGGAGATTTGCAACGCAATAAGAACTCAAAGTACCAAATTTCAGCGAATTCAGTTAAAAAACGCGCTCAAGAACCTCAAAATACCGAAAATTTGGGTGTACCCTTATATGGGGGCTATCCGAAAAAATGGACCTTTATTTATAATTTTTTGTAGGGAGATTTGCTACCCAATAGGAACACAAAGTACTAAATTTCAGCGAATTCGGTCGAAAAATGCGATCAAAATCCCCAAAATACCCAAAAATTGGGATTAACCCTTATATGGGAGCTATGCCTAAACGTAGTCCGATTTTCTCCAATTTCAATAGGGTTCGTCCATGGGCCAATTAAGTGACCTGTGCTAAATTTCATCCAAATCGGATCATAAATGCGACCTGTACTTTTTTAACAAAAATACATGGACGGACGGACAGACGGACATGCATAAATCGACTCAGAAAGTGATTCTATGCATATTCTCAAAAGGAACCATGGGTCTATCTCGATTAGTTTTGCCTGTTACAAACATATGCACAAAGACATAATACCCTGTACCACAGTGTGGTGAAGGGTATAAAAATAGCTGAAAAGGCATTAACTTCGTCGGGCTAAACTTTTGATACCCTCCACTAAAGGCATATAGACAGTTCCAACGTCACGTGGAAA
>NW_026883718.1:0-52063 GCF_032173495.1 Musca vetustissima
ATCGTATTTTTCGACCAAATTGACTGTAATTTAGTACGTCGAGTTCTTATTAGGTAGTACATCTCTTCACTATAAATTATAAATGTTGGTCAATTTTTTCTGGTAGCCCCCAGGTTTTGAGGTTCTTGAACCAAATTCTTTTTCTGGTACAGGGTATTATGTCTTTGTGCATATGTTTGTAAGAGGCAAAAGGAAACGAGACAGACACATGGTTCCGTTTGAGAATATGCATAGAATCACTTTTTGAGTCGATTTAAGCACGAAATTTGGCACAGCGTAACAAATTAGGTCTTGAATGATGTGTGTTAAGTTTCCTGAATCCTGAAGATCTGACCAAATGAACAATTTAGTATCGGTTGCAGAATGACCTGTTTATGGTTCCAATTTCATTTTACTGGTCCTTTAAAAATGCGACGTCTGTTAGGATTCATCTGTTGAATATACTCAAAGTGGTGAAGGGTATCATATAGTCGGCCCCGTCCGACTTTACTACTTTCCTTACTGGTTCATGTAATATTAATTCTCTATTAATAATAAATAAGTATAGCCAGTTTTGCATTATTTTGAAAATATTTTACAACAAAAATTCAATGCCTATTGTTAGCCCAATTAGATTTACCAATTTCTATACTCAATTCTAACATATTTAAAAAGCTGCATTTATTTGATTACAATGCCCAAAAATGCATTACCTTGCAAAATCCACCTCTTGAGGGCCACAGGTGTGATGTCAGCTGTTTTTCGACGATGTACTACCGCAAACAATCGCACCGATAAAGACAACAAACCAATGGAATATAAAACAACTTCAAAAAACTAAATCAATAATACAAAAAAAACATACTTCAGTTGAGAGTGTTTGTTGTTAAACTTTATCCGTCTGTGTGTCCGTCTGTCTGTCTGTCTGTTTGAACGGAACGCAAATATTTCTTTCCGTTTGGTCACCGTCCAATACAACGTTGTTCGTCCATCTAGCCGAAGAAAACATGTCTGAGACTGTGGCTGGTTGACTGGCGGTAGGAGTTTTTAGTCTGTTTCCAGATTATTGCCCATCGACCGGAATGGGATGCAGTGTTAAGAATGCATAGAGTTGTCCATCGTTGGTGTTGTTGTCGTAGTCGTTGGTTTCGTGGCGGCTGTGTTTATTTACAACATACCACCGTCAATGATTGCATGCATGCGATTTGCACCTGCCGATTTGATCATGGCCAAGGCTAAAACTGACTTTGACTCTGACACTTAAGGTTTTCCAATTCGTTGTTATTTGCCCTGACGCGCCGTTGTTACCTTGGAAGTTGTTGATGTTGTTATTGTTGTTGTTCGGTTGTTTAGTTGCAGTCCTTATACGATTGTCCGAACTGTTTGATTTTAGTTGTATGGTGGGCTCTATATGTGTTTTGGGGCTATCTGCCTGACTGCCAGGCAAGCAAACAGTCAGACAGACAGCCAAGGATGGTGTTGTTTCAATTCGCGTGTACTGTCTTCGTTAAAGGATTATTTATCTGCATAAGCAACACTTGAGTTAAATGATTTCTTTACGCTCCATCGATGTGATGTATGAGAGTTTACCGATGTATGGAGGATGGAGTAATGAGTTGGTCAAGTAATGTTTACATGGTTTCATTTTTCATAGGTTTTGTGGAAAATTGGCATGCCCTTTGGATTGTTTTATTCCCTGAATTTTTACACTGTATTCCTGTTGTTAGGCGGCGGCATCGTAGTCAAACCATATTTAGGCATATTTAAATGTAAAAAGGGATTCTTTATTTCCTAGTCGATATTAAGTTTTTCTTGGTGGGTATACCCTACCCGCTACAAATTGACATTTTAATTCAGAACTTTAAAAAACCACATTTTCAACATCTTTCAGGGTTTTGAAAAAATTTCAACGCATCAGAATGAGAGCATTAGAGTGGATTTTTTAAAGAACATGAGCGTGGATTTTTTAGAAATTGTTATTAAAAATCGTCATGGTCATAAACATGAATGCATCCCTGTTAATCTCTCCCCGGCAGAAAAATACGATCAAAACCCCCAAATTACTGAAAATTAGGAGGAACCGTTATATGGGGGCTACCAGAAAAAGTGGACCTAAAGTTATAATTTTTAGTTGAGAAATTTGGTATCCAAAAAGAGCCCATTTTACCAGATTTCAGCGAATTCGGTTGAAAACGCGCTCAAGAACCTCAAAATACCGTAAATTGGCGGGTACCCTTATATGGGAGCTATGCCTAAACGTGGATCGATAAAGCCCATCTTCGAACTTGACCAGCCTGTAGACAAAATACGACACTATGCAAAATTTTGGCGATCTATCTCAATTCTTTTAGACGCTAGAGTGATTACAACAGACGGCAGACAGACCGTCCTGGCTAAATCGTCATAGAATTTTACGCTGATCAAGAATATATATACTTTTTAGGGTCGGAAATGATTGTTTCGATGAGTTACAATCGGAATTATGTCTTTGTGCATATGTTTGTAACATGCAAAAGAATCGATATAGACCCATGGTTGCTTTTGAGAATATGCATAGATCCACTTTCTGAGTCGATTTACGCATGTCCGTCTGTCCGTCCATATATATTTGTGAACAAAGTACAGGTCGCATTTATGATCCGATTTGCATGAACTTTGGACAGTTCACTTATTTGGCCCAAGGACGAACCCTATTGAAATCGAAGAAAATCGGTTCAGATTTAGATATAGCTCCCATATTCATTTTTGTCCAATTTAAGGTAAATGGCGCACTAAAGTCCCTACATATCCTTCGATTTGCACGAAATTTGGCATAGCGTACTAACTTAAGTCTAGAGTGATGTATGTTAAGTTTCGTAAAAATCGGTTCAGATTTAGATATAGCTCCCATATATATTTTCGTTCGATTTTAGTTAAATAGTGCACTAAAGTCCCTACATATCCTTCGATTTGCACGAAATTTGGCATAGCGTAATCAATTGAGTCTAGAATGATGAGTGGTTTGTTTCAGGAAAATCGGTTTAGATTTAGATATAGCTCCGATATATATTTTCGTCCGATTTTATGTAAATCGTGCACCAATGTCCCTATATAACTTTCGATTTGCACGAAATTTGGGATAGAATTAAGTCCAGAACGAGATTTTACATAAACGGTGCACCAAACTCCTAGTGTTTTACGATTAGCACAAAAATTTGCGTTTTGTTGAAACTGGTGCAGGCGTAGCCATAGCTTCCATATGTATATCAAACTAATTGAAATTACATTTTTAACAGTGCTATAAATTGGTCCCATGGTACGAAGATGACTCAAACTCTGCCCGAATGAAATTAAATTTATCATAGTTTACAAATAGGCATGAGTATGTTCCTTCGAGGGAACATTGACATGTGATTGTAGGGATACATATGTACAATATACCCAAGTGGGTATCATATAGTCGGCGCAGTCTGACTTTACTACTTTCCTTACTGGTTAAAGTATGTAGTATATATATCTTCAAAGGATCCCTTTTCATATACACGCTGTAGCATAAAGTATCGAAAAGTCTACCTCGACCGCTTTGATCCTCTCCTTACAGTTGTTATTTACCCTTTTCTAGCCTACAATGATTTCGTATATTGTATTGACCACTTATAAATGGTGTAAATATTGAAACGTGTCTAGTGGTCATTGCAACAAAAATAGCTATGTTGCAACAACCTATGTTCAACTTCCACAAAAAAAGCAAAACAACAACGACAACAACAAAAATTGAGATACACGTTACAGATTATTGTTGGCCGCATGAAGAAGATGATACCTCTTCGTTAGTATAGACTTTTTTTAATGCCGCTGTCTCATCATCTTCATCATCATCCGGACTAAAATCCTTTACAAAAGGGTTTTTTCTCGTTGTTATTTGACTTTTTGTTGTTTGCCATAGCCAGAGTCCAAACAAGGAGCGACTGGTGTAAATATCTCGTTAAAGGAATACGAATATTTATAGAAAGAAACACCAACTGCGGTTGTTGTTGGCTGTGTGTCTGCATGCTGCACAATGATGTTGTTGGTGTTGTCTCTGTGAAGATGATGTCGCCGTTTGCCTTTTGGCCAGAAGGCGGTGGAAGATGTTTGCCTACGGATAAGTAGCACGGAACTTAAGTCCATTGTAAATGAGTTGTTTGCTAAGTAGACAAGGGAGTAGTTAAGCGTGATACTTATACTCCTGCTACTCCACCTCCTCCTTCATTTATTTGGCGTGTTTGCGGCTTGTTCCACTCACCCAGGTACAAACATACTCGTACCTCACGGGAAGATGAATAGGTCTTAACGCCACGCGGAAAAAGGTGTTTTTTCCTAAGTGATTAAAAATTTCGATATTCAATCATATCGTGAATAACAATAAATGGGATAACTTTTAATGAGAATATTTTTGGGATTTTTTAGCAAAAAACTTACATACTATTTAGTTAAAAAAAGAATATTCTACTTTGGAATATGAAAATAAAGGTTCTGCTTTAAAAGTCAAGTCAACAGGTCCTGAGGACCTGTACAAAGAAGACGACCGTAGTTTTTGAGGATTAATGGTTGCTATTTAAGAATCAAATTGAAGAAAATTCGATATTTTCGGATTCCTGAACAAAATTATGATCAAATACAATAAACTTTTTTTCTTAAAATCTCTTATTTCACCTGACTCCCATAGAGTCAAACACATAGCCTCCATGCACGTTCTTTTGCCAGCCGGTTAAAAATTGTCGAAATTTTGAAATCGAGAGTGGGGCCCCACAAGTGATTTTTATTTGGCATTTTGGGTTCTTGATTACTTACATATATCTGTGTTAAAAATTGCTGCTATGGTACCCCATATAAATATACAGAAACATTCATCGGAGACCCAATAAGGTATATATATATATATATATAAAATTATGTGTCGATGAATGCGTGACAGACTGTGTGTCAAGATAGAGATCAAATCATTTTTCAACCGAATTCACTCTAAATTGAATTATCAAATTCGTATGAAGTGTCAAATATTCCTACCAAAAATAATCAAATGACGGCTTTGCTTAGTTATAGAAGCACTTTCCAATCGATGGGGCTGTAATTTGATATAAAGGCTTTTGGAAGGCTGACTTATTTACAAATTTGTGCGGTGAATATAAAGCTCTAAGGTTTAATATAACCCCACCTAAAAGTTTCGTTTAATGTTCGGTATTTATGCATGTAGAATCGAATCTTCAAATAGAGTGTCTGTAATTCGGAACATTATTTTTTCCGAGCATGAATAACCTACTATCACATAACACCATAATATAGTCCGCATATAAATATTCCGATCGACCTAAGGAATTCCAAATGTAATAAAAATGATGGAGGTTGACCCCCAGAAATAAAATGCTATGTACGTGCCTGGATCGGAAGCCCTAACTTGCTGTTTTTATCATAAATTGAAATAATAACACATTATTGGTGGTCAGTAGAAAATGAAAATGCTTTTGTGACGATTCAAACACAACCATATGCTGGGGATCAGTCCCATATCGGATGTGAATTTGTGCAAATTACATCATTTAGGGATACTTTTGAGATTATACATTCGTCAGTCAATGTTAAACTGTAAACAAAGTACAGGTAGCATCTATGATTCGCAGTAAATGAAATTGAGCACAGCTCATTTATTTGGCCTAAGGACGAACTTTATTGGATATTGATATAGCTCCCATATATATTTCCGATCGATTTTATGTAAATATTTTCCGAATATTACTAATATTGAGTAAATCCCTTCGATGCATCGTGTTTCACATTATAATGGACAGACGGACGGACGGATACACATGTCTAGATCGACTCAGCTAGTCGAGATATGATCGGTATACTTAATGGCGGGTCTAGGACCAATATTTCGCGGCGTTACAAACTTTTGGGTCTTCACACAGCTATAATACCCTGACAACATAGTTGTGTAGGGTATAAATATATAACTATTATACATAATTTCACACAAATGGTACACAAATGGCATAAATGGTATGTATACCCAGTTAAAATTAGATTTTCCATAGATTTTATAATGACATTTGTATATATTGATTCAAATAATTTCATTTATAGATCACATATTTCATTTGGTCAAATTTGAAGTCACTTGTGCCTTAAATATGCTACATTCATTCTATCAATACATATATCTGACCTATACAATACATTTATTGTCTTAGGAACATCTTCTGCATAAACCCGAAGCGGATCAATTTGTTCGAATTTATTATATATTGCTTGATTGCTGAAAATCGACCTACCTGTAAGAATATATATACACGCTCCCATGTACCAGTTTTTTGAGGGATTATAAGAGTTTAAGAAAAAGTTCATCAAGAAAGTTAATCACTGGGTCAAAAAGCCTCCTTGGAAACTGTTTTCATACTATTGAAAGTTTTAGCTTACTTACTTTGTTAGCTAGGTTGTTACAGAACGGTTGTTCCATAAGCCGAGCTTAAAAAAGATTTCCAAGCGCGTCGGTCTTGTGCGCAAATCCACCAATTTGGAAGACCACGTTCCAAGATGTTGTTTTCTACTTGCTCTTTCCATCTAATTCGTGGCCTTCCCCTTCTACGGAAGCCATCAATAGGCTCGTTTTTATATGCCTTTTGAGCTGGGGCATTCTCATTCATCCGCACAACATGGCCTAGCCACCGTAGTCGCTGCAGCTCAATACGACTGACTATGTCGATGTCAGCGTATAAATTGTAGAGCTCGTGGTTCATTCGACGCCGATATTCACCGTCGACGCAGATCGGCCCGTAGATCTTTCGGAAAATTTTTCTTTCAAACACCCCAAGAGCTGCCTCATCTGCATGCGCAAGTACCCATACTTCAGATCCATATAATAGCACGGGTAGTATAAGAGTCTTGTATAGTGTGAGTTTGGCCTGGCCTTGCTTTTGAGTTGTTTGCTCAGACCATAGTAGCATCGGTTGCCATCACAATCCTTCTCCGAATTTCAAAACTGATGTCATTCGTTTTATTTATGGTGGTGCCAAGGTATATAAAGTCTTTAATTACCTCGAAGCTGTAGTTCTCAAGTTCCACAGTTGGTCCGAGTCTACTGGACGTCTTGCGCGTTGATACCATCAGCTTGGTCTTCTCGCCGTTTACTGCCAGACCCACTTTGACAGACTCCTTTTCAATTTGTTCAAAAGTGGCTGTTATCGCTCGCAATGTTCGACCCATTATACCGATGTCATCGGCGTAGGCGAGTAACATGTGTTGTTTGTCTACATTCGGCATTCCTGCAAAATTAATACGGCTATACAGGATAACTTTAAGTGGCACAAGATCAAAAGTTAAAGTAGGAAAGGACCTATCCGAGCCCTTCCATACCGAACGAGGATTCAGACAGTTTGACAGTTTTTCGTGTGATCATTTTAACATCCTACTGGAAAAGGTCATACGACGCAAAAGTGAACAGAAATGGCACTCTGTATGTGTGTCTTTGGTCTGTTCATCTTTATCTTCGGTCGGAGCATGGGCGCAAATGAGACTGATGTAGAAGAACTTCGCTTTTATACGGATTATAGCAATTCGCTCATCTACTGGAGTGAATCTGGAGACGAGGTCTTTTATTCTCCTGTTAAGCATAAATCCGCAGCCAAATTCATGTCTCGTTTTATGGCAGCTGTAATAATACAGGGCATAATCGTCTGATTTACTTACGCCTGTCCCTTTTCACCGCATTTCCTGTAAAGCAATAATATCGGCTTTGTACTTCTTGAGTACATCCGCCAAAGCGAACACTGCGCCTGTTCTGTACAACGTGCGCACATTCCAAGTACAGATTCGCAGATCGTGGTCCTTTACACGTTTGCGGGGGTTGTCAAAATTAGGGGGGTTGTTTTCTTTTTCTTAGCTTTTTCATAGTAGGTTGGGTTTTCCGAGAGTAGGCAACTAACCCGACGCCTCAACCCATTTTTTATAGTTCTTATGGGTGAACTCGCGGCACATATTTGCTCACTATTTCACCGGGTGATGAGAATTGCTCCCCAGGTGGAACCGCGGAGAGGTCAGTGTCCACAATTGAGATGAAAGAGGGAGCAAGGTAAGCTTGGACTTCGCAATGTTAAAGACAATCAGAGCCGTTGCTTGGTATCTATCATCCCCTACGCTAAAGTTTTAAAATTAAAAACTGCAGTGAGTTGAAATTGGTGTATACATCAACACCCCTATATAGAACACAAATGCAATCATTAAATGGAAGTATCTTAAAAATTCACCATAAAACTTCAAATTTATTTACGTAAGTATATGTACGGCATTCAATATTAAAATATATTTTATTTATTAGAAGAGTGTTTAATAAAAATTAGCTTACATCAAAAATTACATGTGAAACAATTAAAACAACTTCTCGGCTGAATATAAGTTTAATTGTTGCTTTTATTTGTGATTTTTATGTACATCGATTCGACATACTTGCTTTTATTAGTATATCCCACGTGTTAATATGCCCTCATGCTACACATAAAATAATCAAATTGCTTTACGAAAAGAAAAACTTTATTTTAGATGTCAAAGTTCTTTAAACCCATTGCAATATTTGAAATCTCATAAATTTTCCTCCAAATACCGATACAAACAATATCGAGTGCCAACAATAAAAACATCATTAGACACATCATAAAATTTGAATATGTTAAAAAGGCAGGTAATATTTTTTCCAATCAAATGCAAGAGCAATGACATCTTCGGTGAGAGCAACAAAAACAAACAACTAAAGGCAACGACAAATCGAAAATCCTACTAAAACAAAAACGAGTGGCTGATGGCTGGCGTCTGGCCCCTTATAACATGTCAGAATGAAGGGTATAAAACAATAGCTACAATCCTGCAAAAACAAACATAATTTTTCTTCAATTTCAACGACAATAATTCGGAAGTGCTGACAACGTATGTCTCCGTTTTGATGCCTAACAAAACACAAGAACTCCAGCCGTAGCAACAACAATAACAGCAGGAAGAATACATATGACAATAACAACAAAAATCCTCTAAAAGAAAAACAAACACGATTTATAGATTTTTTAGATTTGTTGTTCTTTACATGAATCTTAAGAAGGCTTTTGATATAATGCCGCCATATCCATGCCCAGCTTCCTCTAAAAATATCAACGACAACGATTTCTAGTTAAGGAAGTTGATATAGAATTTGATATTATAGGGAAGGAGAGAGAATGTAAAAACATATACACAAATAATATTAAATATGTCTGTATGCAGGTATGTACATATGTACGAACATATGTAGATATATTAGAAATATGCAATGTCTTCTTCTTCTCAGGTTTTAAGCCTTTCACATTTACAAGATATTTAAGCGGACATTATACATGTATTAAGACAATAAGGTGGGTCAAATCGGTTGTGTTGCGTGTTATTAGGTTCATGGGAAATTATTTCATGTATATCCAGTATTCCCTGTAAGATATTTAAAACAGCGGAGAAGAAGAGGGATTCCCTAAAAAGTGAACCAAGATTGATAATTTTTAGTAAGAATATTTTTCATCCCATGAGAAACCTAAGAAATCAAATTGGAGCCGGTTAAAAACGTGCCCAAAACCTCCAAAATACCGAATAATGGAGCTTACCATTATATGGAGGTGTAGTGGTGTATGAGGGCTTCCCGCAAATTTGAGTATTTTTTGTACAAAAATTTACTATCGCACCACAACCCAAAATAACAAAAATTACAACCAATTATATAGAAACATATGCCAAAAACATTCAAAATACTGAATATACGAATTAACAGCAGATTCTATTGAAAAAGTAGACCAATACTGATAATTTTCGGTAGGGAGATTTAATAACCAATGAGAATAAAACAATAGCTAATTCTGTTGAAAAACGTGCCAGACATCCCCATAACACCGAATATTTGAGGGTACAGATATATGAGGGATATACCCTTATAGGTGGAGTTTAAAACAATATGTTTTTTCAGGGAATGCAATATGCAAGAATTTTTTTAAAATATTTTTTTGAAGGACTACAATAGGCGTGGATTTTTTACAAATATTTTTCAATGACTAAAATAGCCTTGGATTATTAAAAAATATTTTTTCAAGGACTAAAATAGCCGTGGATTATTAAAAAATATTTTTTTCAAGGACTAAACTAGCCGTGGATACCCTACACAACTATGTTGTCAGGGTATTATAGCTTTGTGCAGCCCCAAGAGTTTGTAACACCGCGAAATATTGGTCCTAGACCCACCTTTAAGTATATCGATCGTCATATCTCTATAGCTGAGTCGATCTAGACATGTGTGTCCGTCCGTCCATTATAATTGTAAAGATCGGTTAATATTTAGGGGATAAAATGGACCAAAAACTTTATTTTTGTTTGATGAAATCGCTCCAGAGGCCCCAATTATGGTTCAAACATCGCGAATTTTTACATGGAGAAGGGGATCGGACCAAAGAATAAGCATGACTGTTTCGATAAAGATCGGTCAGTATTTAGCGGGTCAAATGGACCCTTACTTTTGTATGAAAAATCACAAATTTTGTATTCAATGGCGTATATTTTTCCTCCTGAAGCACATAGACCCGAGAGGTTGATAGTGTATCCAAGAGGAGTGGTTGTCTTTTAAATTGATACCAATTATATTGTCGTGAGTACTCGGTTGTGGAAGTTCCATTTAAAGACTTACAGGTGCTTGCATATTCAGATTATATTTAGTAACCCATTACCATACTAGAGAAGGCAAATAGCGCCGATCGCTTTGAAATTTTCTAGGAGGTTCCAGTTGTGGTCAAGGAGAACGCCTATTATTTTCGGTGATGATCAGAAATTAATTTTGGAAATTAAATTAATATTGCCCAGGCTCGGGAAAAACAATCGCAAAAAGTTAGATTTTCGTGGAAGTTGTATAGGGTATCATATGGTCGGCCCTGTCCGACTATACTGCTTCGCTAACTGGTTTAAAAATATTTTTTCAAGGACTACAATAGGCGGGGATTATTCAAGGTCTTTTTCGAATAGAATACCATCTGAAGATCTCTTATGAACAGGAGACTTTATGAAGATCTCCCATGAGTATAATATCCTATAATGGCCCCTATAGAAATTCATCTGAAGGTCACCTGTTGCATCTAGCTTTCTATACCTCCATGTGCTAGAAGGCATTCTTCTAAAATGCACTTATGGGTCTGCTATAACAAAAATACAGTCTGATAGAATTCTAAAGCTATAAGGTCCTGAGGATCTCTTAAATCTAGAAAATTTTCTACGAATAGAAGACTTTCTGAAGATCTTTCATAAATATAAGACCATCTGATAGACCCTCATTGATAGAAGCCATTCTAAGGCATACTATTGCTAGAAGTTCTTATGAAAAGCTGAGAGTCTTCCAAAGGAAAATGCCAGCTACAAACTGTTCTGATGCTAGACGTTTTCCTTTAGGATTTAATTTTAGCATTTCTGAATTTTCTCCTGGCAGTAATTTTCTATGGCATAATACCACATGAAAATCTAAATCGACCTTAGGTATTTTGAATGTCCACCTCATGGGGTAGGTCCAACTCAACAACTTTTTTGCTTGTTTGAAAATATTTACCTGAGTTACTTTTTCAAAATTACTCAAAAAATATTTCAGTAGGACATAAAAAATATGGGGTTTATATAATCAAATATCCGAAATATGTGAAGTCTTTAGAGACTTCTTTGGATATCAAACCACCTTGATATCCAAAGACCCCTTTACATTGTTCACCTAAGTAGTATGTGAATTGTTGGCTTGCTATTTTTTCCCCGAGTTTAATTATGAGTATTTGTAGACAATGGATGACAATTCAATAGCCCCCTGTCAACGATTGACAGGAAGTTTTGAAAAGAGACATATATCCATGCGATGAAATGAAAACGATACACAAACACACACACACATTCGCTTGCTCATTCCAAGGAGTTAGTAGCCGTTGAAAGATTCAGGAAGAAACAAAAATCCCAAACGCCAGGCAGCATCTCTTTTTCTATATAAAAGTCACTGGATTTGGAAACGTTCGATTGCCATCATAAAAATCGTGTCGCTTATGGAAATTTATGATACAATTTTTTTCTGTCTCTATCTCTTTCTGCCTTTCATTCTGTCTTAATGTTTGTTCATTGCTGCAATTGAGGCTGTATGATGATGCATGTATGCTATGCTAGTTGACATCGCTCTTTCCAAAGACTCTAATAAATTTTTATTAATCCATGGCAAAGCGAAAAAAAAGACAACGAACAAAAATTTGATGTCATAATAAATAGTTATTTATGTTTGTCTGTCTGTACATTTCTGTATGTCTGTCTGTCGGCCTGTTCGACTGCCAGTTTGCTGCTCGTTCATATGCCAGTCTTATTGCAGGGGTATTGCTTTCTTCGATCACCATGGAAAAAAGCGTTTGTCCATTACAAATGTTGACAAGTGTCTTGGATTGGATTGCATTTTGGTGAATATGCCACGGTTTGCTGCTTCTGATCTAATCTATAGGCCATTGATCTTGTTAAAATGTGTGTATGGATGTATCTGTTTGGCTGTGTGTCTGCCTGTCTATGCATATCAACTTGTAGTAGTGTACTGGTTGCTTTCTCCCTCCAAAAATTTAATACAAATTTCACAAGATTGACTCTTTATGATCCCTGTTCATAAATTTTAATGATCTGTTTATAAGCATCTGATTAACATGACAAATTTGTTGAAAATTTATTTGAACGAATTCTTCGTTCTACAACTTTTCTACTTAGTTCGAAATTTGTTTAGAACAATATTTTTTTATGAATTCTAAACTAATAAAAAAACAAACCCCCGAACCCAATTTGTTTTATTTGATAACACACAGACACACACACACGCAATAGTCATCTGCATATAAAGAAACTTTTCTTTGACTGAACTCAAATACATTTCTTTAGAATGATTTAAAGAAAAACGTAAATCAAGATTAGTTTGAATTATGTCCAAACTAAAAAAAAACAAAAACATGACAAGCTCCACAACGGCGCAAGAGGCGCCTGTCATCATGTTAAATAGTAGCACTGCTCTCACATGTTTACCAACTGCTCAGAATTTCCATTTCATGAATTCACGTAGAAAAAAAAACTAAACTCATTTTTCATTCTCATCTCCGTTCTTTTTTATCAAACGATGTGTAGATTTCATCAATGACAAGATATATTATTCTTAACACAATTCTAAGAAAATAAACGATATTTTCCACATACATCTTGTGCTTGCTTTTGTATGAATGAAAAATTGGTGGTTCTTAGCGCAAGACTGATGGTTATTAAATGATTTCACTTTAAGGCGGTAACAAGTCACCATGGCGCTACATTTTGACAGGGTTTGAAACTTATACACATCTTTAATGTATGCATATTAAGGGACCTCCCGAGATTCGATTTCAAATTTCATCAATTGTCAATGTTTTGATAGATGCTCATAATCTAATTTGTAATTTAAGACCTGAAAAAAATTATATAATTTTTTCGTATTTCAATTAACTGGAACAAATTCCAAAGAGGATAAACCTATTGGTGCCCAAAATAATAATAACAATCACCCTTGAGTAGCAATATTGATTAAATAGTACTGGGGAAAATTCAAGCAAAACCGTGTAGTTAAGGATGATAAATAAAATTTGAATTTTTGAAAATTCACAATATTTTACCACAAATCAAATTATAAAATAAGAAAGATCTGGACCGATTACATCCAATACGCTATACAATATTTTATATTTGCACCATTTGCATAAAATCGGACAAAACCAGTACGGAAAGTAGTAAAGTCGGGCGGGACCGACTATATGATACCCTTCACCACTTTGGGTATATTCAACAGATGAATGCTAACAGACGTCGAAATCTGCAACCTATACTAAATTTTTCATTTGTTCAGATATAGGGTTGCTTCTTACAATGGGACAAAATTACCAAAACTCGGAAAAAAATATATAGAGAAGCTCTATCCAAATCTGAACCGATTTCAAGACTTTAGTACGCTGTGCAAAATTTGTGTAAAATCGGACGAAAATATATATGTAGAAGCTATATCAAAATCTGAACCGATTTCTATGAGAATGGCAGAGATTAACTTATATTAACTACAGTTTATTGTACAAAATTGTGTGGCAATCGGACAAACTTTGGGTCTTTAGTGTACAATTTACATTAAATCGAGCAAAAAAATATATATGGGAGCTATATCTAACTCTGAATCAATTTTTAAGAAACTTAACAAACATCATTCTAGATTCAATTCAGTACGAAATGCCAAATTTAGTGCAATTTAAATGATATCAAGGGACTTTGGTGCACCATTTACGTTAAATCGAACGAAATATATATGAGAGCTATATATAAATCCGAACCGATTTTCAGGAAACTTTACACACACCACTCCAGACTCATTACAGGACACTATGCCAAATTTTGTGCAAATCGAAATATGTATAGGGACTTTGGTACACCATTTACATTAAATCGGACGAAAATTTATATAGGAGCTATATGTAAATCCAAACCGATTTTCACGAAACTTAACGTGCACTATTCTAGACTTAATTAAGTACGATATGCCAAATTTCGTGGAAATCGAAAGATATATAGGGACATTGGTACATTATTTACCTTAAATCGGACGAAAATATATATAGGAGATATATCTAAATCTGAACCGATTTTCAGGAAACTTAACACACATCATTTTAGACCTAATTCATTTCGCTATGAAAAATTTCGGGCAAATCAAAAGATATATAGGGACTTTGGTACACCATTTACCTTATCGGAATATATATATATATATATATATATGGGAGCTATATTAAATCTGAAATTTAACACACATCATTTTAGACCTAATTCATTTCGCTATGAAAAATTTCGGGCAAATAAAAAGATATATAGGTACTTTGGTACTCCATTTACCTTAAATCGCACGAAGATATACCTTAAATCGGACGAAAATATATATGAGAGCTATATCTAAATCTAAACCGACTTTTCCCAATTTCAATAGTGTCCTTGGGCCAATTAAGTGTTCTGTGGCAAATTTCATCCAAATCGGATCATAAATGCGATCTTTACTTTGTTTACAATTAAACATATGCACATAAAGACAGAAAGTGATTCTATGCATATTCCACAGGAACCATGTGGTGATTATTTTTGCCAGTTACAAACATATGCACAAAGACATAATACCCTGTACCACTATATCTACATCTGAACCAATTTCAACAACAAAATATTGTGCGAATAGAGCAGGAAATATGGTGCACCATTTACATAAAATGGGACTAAAGTGAGCTATATTTATGTCTGAACCGATTTTAAACTTAACCAAAGCATGCTAGACTAAATTATATACCCGCTGCTAAATTTCGTGAATATAGAAAAAACATAGACTCCTCAATACGCCATTTACATAAAATCGGACGAAAATATATATGGGAGCTATATGTAAATCTGAAAGAGACGGACATGCATATATCGACTCAGAAAGTGATTCTAGGCATATTCTCAAAAGGAACCATGGCTCTATCTCTATTACATTTTTCTGATTTTGTCCTTTTGTATGCATAAAGACTTAGTACTCCGTACCACAGTGTGGTCTAGGTTATAAATACCGACAATGTGGCGCTACCCTTATGAGGGGGCTATGGCAATACATGGACTTATTTATATATTAGTTTGGGAAAAAGAAATCCATTGTTTTTATATGAACGATAGGACTTTATTTAACAAGTTTCGGAATTTGCGATTTGGGCCAAATACGCACCGTTTTGTTGTATGATTTGTTGCCATTTTAAATGTAACTTCATAATGTCTCTCTTATAGAAGTCCTGCTCTCTTACTTACTTACTTAGCTGGCTTGTTACAGAACGGTTGTTCCATAAGCCGAGCTTAAAAAAGATTTCCAAGCGCGCCGGTCTTGTGCGCAAGTCCACCAATTTGGAAGACCACGTTCCAAGATGTTGTTTTCTACTTGGTCTTTCCATCTAATTCGTGGCCTTCCCCTTCTACGGGAACCATCCGTAGGCTCATTTTTATATGCCTTTTGAGCTGGGGCTTCTTCATTCATCCGCACAACATGGCCTAGCCACCGTAGTCGCTGCAGCTCAATACGACTGACTATGTCGATGTCTGCGTATAAATTGTAGAGCTCGTGGTTCATTCGACGCCGATATTCACCGTCGACGCAGATCGGCCCGTAGATCTTTCGGAGAATTTTTCTCTCAAACACCCCAAGCGCTGCCTCATCTGCTTGCGCAAGTACCCATGCTTCTGATCCATATAATAGCACGGGTAGTATCAGCGTCTTGTAAAGTGTGAGTTTGGTCTGGCGAGAGGTGGCCTTGTTTCTAAACTGCTTACTTAGACCATAGTAGCATCTGTTGGCCATCACAATCCTTCTCCGAATTTCAAAACTGATATCATTCGTTTTATTTATGGCGGTACCAAGGTATATAAAGTCTTTAACTACCTCGAAGCTGTAGTTCTCAAGTTCCACAGTTGGTCCGAGTCTACAGGACGTCTTGCGCGTTGATACCATCAGCTTGGTCTTCTCGCCGTTTACTGCCAGACCCACTTTGGCAGACTCCTTTTCAATTTGTTCACAGGTGGCTGTTACCGCTCGCAATGTTCGACCTATTATATCGATGTCATCGGCGTAGGCGAATAACTGGTGTTGTTTGGTGTACAGAGTGCCATTTCTGTTCACCTTTGCGTTTCGTATGACCTTTTCCAGTAGGATGTTAAAAAGATCACACGACAAACTGTCACCTTGTCTGAATCCTCGTTCGGTAGTGAAGGGCTCCGATAGGTCCTTTCCTACTTTAACGGCTGACCTTGTGCCACTTAAAGTTATCCTGCATAGCCGTATTAATTTTGCAGGAATGCCGAACGCAGACATGGCTTTAAACACCTCTGAACGGATAGGGCTGTCGAATGCGGCTTTATAGTCGACAAATAGGTGATATGTGTCGATGTGTTTTTCGTGGGTCTTTTCCAGGATTTGGCGCAGAGTGAAAATCTGGTCTATGGTCGATTTGCCAGGTCTGAAGCCGCATTGGTATGGTCCGATGATGTCATTGACCATTGGCTTCAATCGTTCACACAGCACACTGGATAGCACTTTATATGCGATGGGAAGGAGACTTATTCCTCTATAGTTGGCACATATCGTCTTGTCTCCTTTTTTGTGCACGGGACACAGGATGCTGAGGTTCCAATCATTGGGCATGCATTCATCAAGCCAAATTGTGTTAATCAGCTGGTGCATGCTCCTGACCAGCATCTGGCCACCAGCCTTGAATAGTTCGGCTGGTAACCCATCGGCTCCTGCTGCTTTGTTGTTCTTGAGCCGATTAATTGCTTTTATGACCTCATCTTGGCTAGGGGGTATACACTCTATACCATCATCTCTTATTGGTTCTGGGGTATCTTCTTCATCGCCACTATTTGATACTAGCAGCTTTTCGAAATGCTCCTTCCAGATCCTCAACACGCTGTCTGTATCTGTCACCAGGTTTCCTTCTTCATCTCTACAGGAGGATGTGCCTGCACCAAAGCCTTCGGTTTGGTGTTTTACTCGTTGGTAAAATTTCCGGACTTCATTCTGACTCCTGTACATCTCGATTTGCTCACGCTCACGTTTTTCTTGTTCTTTCTTCTTTTTTCTGAAAACACGTTTCTCCTCTCTCCTTTTCTCCCGATAATTCTCCATCACGTTACGTGTTGCTACTGTCTGCAGGGTTGCCCTATACGCTGCGTTTTTCACATCAGTAGCAATACGACACTCCTGATCGTACCATGGGTTTCTTGGTGGTGGTTTTTGGTACCCAATTGTTCTTTTTGCTGCAGTTTGTAGGGAGTGGGCAATTCTTTGCCATTGTGCTTCTATACTATTATCGGGACAAGAAGTGCTTTCTTCAAGCAGATGGGTAAGTTGAGCGGAGTAGTCCTCGGCTACCTGTTGTGTTTGCAGCTTTTCGACGTCGAGTTTCCGTGTTGCATTAGATCGCACCTTTGCTGCAACATTTAGACGGGTGCGTACCTTGGCTGCCACAAGGTAATGGTCCGAATCGATATTCGCTCCTCGGATCGATCGGACGTCTAAAACACTGGATGCATGCCTTCCGTCTATCACAACATGATCAATTTGATTTCTCGTTACTTGATCAGGAGAAATCCAGGTGGCCTTGTGTATATCGAGATCCTTAAATCTCGTGCTGCTATCTACCACGTTTTTTGCTGCCACGGAGTTAATCAACCTCATGCCGTTATCGGATGTTTCTTCATGAAGGCTGAATTTTCCGACGGTGGGGCCAAAGATATTTTCCCTTCCGATTTTCGCATTAAAATCTCCTAGCAGAATTTTAATGTCATGGCCAGGGCAACGGTCATATGCTGTTTCTAGGCGCTCATAAAATATATCTTTGGTCTGTTCATCTTTATCTTCGGTCGGAGCATGGGCGCAAATTAGACTGATGTAAAAGAACTTCGCTTTTATACGGATTATAGCAATTCGCTCATCTACTGGAGTGAATCTGGAGACAAGGTCTTTTATTCTCCTGTTAACCATAAATCCGCAGCCAAATTCATGTCTCGTTTCATGGCAGCTATAATACAGGGCGTAATCGTCTGATTTACTTACGCCTGTCCCTTTCCATCGCATTTCCTGTAAGGCAATAATATCGGCTTTGTACTTCTTGAGTATATCCGCCAAAGCGAACACTGCCCCTGTTCTGTATAGCGTGCGCACATTCCAAGTGCAGATTCGCAGATCGTGGTCCTTTATACGTTTGCGGGGGTCGTCAACATTAGGGGGGTTTGGTTTTCTTTTTCTTTGCTTTTTCATAGTAGGTTGGGTTTTCCGAGAGTGGGCAACTAACCCGACGCCTCAACCCATTTTTTTATAGTTCTTATGGGTGAACTCGCGGCACATATTAGCTCACTATTTCATCGGGTGATGAGAATAGCTCCCCAGGTGGCACCGCGGGGAGGTCAGTGTCCACAATTGAGATGAAAGAGGGACCAAGATAAGCCTGGGCTTCGCCATGTTAAAGCTAATCAGAGCCGTTGCTTGGTATCTATCATCCCCTACGCCACCCAAGTCCTGCTCTCTATTTACAAAAAAAAATCTAGTAGTCAATTTTCACAATCCTCCCTAGATACCAATTTTTTATCATTCAAGAAATTTTGCAATTCAAGAAAAATATGATAATCGCTCTGCGCCAAGTCCGGACTGTATGCCGGATGCATTACAACTTTCCAACCAAGCTCCCGAAGTTTCTGGCGAGTCACTGTAGATGTGTGTGGCCTAGCGTTGACTTGGTGGAACACGACACCTCTCATGTTGGTCAATTCTGGCCGTTTTTGGTTAATTGCTATCTTCAAATGGCCCAGCTGTTGACAGTAGAGATCAGAATTTAGCGTTTGGCCATATGTGCCAAGTCCGGACTGCATGGCGGATGCATTAAAACTTTCTAACCAAGCTACCGAAGATTCTGGCGAGTCACTGTAGATATGTGTGGCCTAGAGTTGGTCTGGTGGAACATGACACCTACCCGTTGGTCAATTCTGACCGTTTCTGGTCAATTGCTATCTTCAAATGGTCCAGTTGTTGACAGTAGAGATCACAATTTGCGTTTGGCCATATGGAAACAACTCATAATAAATAATCGCCTTCCAGTCCCACCAAGAGCATAGCAGAACCTTCCTGGCCGTTAGTCCTGGTTTGGACACCATTCGTGGTGCTTCACCGGTCTTTGACGACGATCATATGGTTATCGTATGTGTTCCATTTCTCATCTTCAGTCACCATCCGTTAAAGAATTGGGTCTATCTCATTCCGTTTGGCTAAGGCTTCGCAGATGGAAATTCGATCCACATTTTTTCTGTTAATTGTTGTGGCACCCAAACATATAGCTTCTATTTGGAATCCAGCTTTGTATAAATGATTTAAAACTGTTTTATGGTCGATTTTTAGCTCCTGGCCGATGTTACGACTGTTAACATGCCGGCCAACTTCGATAATTTCTACGATTTGATCGACATTTTCGACGACCGGCCTAATGGATTTCTTTTTCCCCAAACTAATATATTAGGGAAATGCGGCTAAAGTCTTCAAAATACCGAAAATAAAATGGTAAAGTTCTAAATTACAGCTGATTCTTTAAACAAACGTGTCCAATATTGTTCATTTTCGGTAGGAAGATTTGATACCCAATGACAACAGTACGTGGCAAATTACTGTCAATTCGGTTGAAAAACGTGTCATAAATTCCCATAATGCCGAATATTTTGGGGACACTGATCAAGAATATATATATATATATATACTTTTTGCGGTCTCCGGTGAATTTTTGAAGCATTCTTATTGTCCTTTATTCGCTTTCGCTTTGAAGCGTAGTGGCTGCAAATTTGGCATTTATGACTATTGCAGTGTAAATTTGGTGTGAAACAAAGTCGCCCAACGTTCCTGAGGAGATTACCCCCATAAAAATATTTTCATTTGTATTAAGATACTTTAACCTAACATCATAATTATTAGAGAACAATTGCACACAATCTCCTTCGAAAAAATCACTCTGAATGTAAATGGCATTCGGTCCAACAAAAAATTAAATCCATTTTGAAATTGAGCAAATAAAACCAGACTAATTCAAATGAAAAACTATCTTAATTATGATAACGAAGACTCTTCAACGAACACTTCACAGAAGACCAAAGCTATGCCGCTTTTATGTCACCGATAGTCAGACAATTTTTGGCACATGCAATTATTCTAAAATACCTGAGAATGCTCGGTACATGTTTGCAAGCATGCCAAATCACTTTTTGATGGTAATAAAATTGAAAAATTCTCTCACTGAACTGCTGGAGCTTGGCAAATCGTTATGTGCCGCCAGTCAGTCAGTCAGTTAACTATGGATTGGTATTCCCAAGCTCAATATGGACACTGGTGGTGGTAGTGTCATGACATTCACATACCAAATTGGACAGACAGACGGACAAATAGCCAAGATGGAAAGACAATAACACCAGAAGCCATGTTAAGAGAGTACAAACCAGAAGCAAACAGCAGAGATGTACAAGAGGTAAGGCGTACAAGACGTACAGAAACTATAAACTTGTCAAAAATGTTATGTATTTTAGAAATGATAACAGCCAACACCAACTAAACATCATTGACTCGAAAATGCTGCTCGAAAAACCTTTTGCTAATACCCAACCGACCAACCAGCTAGCCAGTCAGCCAAACCATCCAACAACATGAAATGTAGAGTTGAAACATGCACATGTTTCAGAACTCGAAAATGATTATAACATTTCCGGTTTACTCGCTTATATGCAATTCGGTACGCAAACACATGCATTAGCAGAATACCACAGTCGCACACACACACACACACTCATTTATATACTTGTACGGATTTTGAATGTTTGAAGTGTCACTTCACTCGATTATAATCCCAGAGAAATTAACAACTAAAATGCGACGACAATCCGGCTAACAACTTTTGTGAAATCAAACACAAACCTAGATTTCGTTTCGTACTTGTCGGTAGAACTCTATTAAAACATGTTAAACAATATAGCCATAAAAATGGGAGGGGTCGAATGATAAGTTTAGGGAATATTTGAAATGGGGAATATTTAGTTTGTTTATATTATATATCGTTGGCGGGATGAACAGATATTGGCGTAATGGAAGTCATCTTAAGAGAAACCTATTGCTGGACAAGATATTGCCTTAACTAAACAAATGTGTAAATCTAAGTTTCCTGCTTCCATACAACGATTTAGATACGTTGAAGTGACAATGAGGTATTAGGGAAAAAATAGTTTTTCATCAGATGGGTGCCTTGGTAAATATAGAGACAAAATGTGGATTGATCAGGTCGGGCAAATGTGGGTTTTTATATTTACTACGAGGCGAAATGTTCAACAGCAATGGAGAAGTCCCTACAAATCACTAAGAATTAGCTTAGTCGGACAAACGTCGGTTATTTGTCGGTTAGCTGGCTTGTTACAGAACGGTTGTTCCATGAGCCGAGCTTAAAAAAGATTTCGAAGCGCGTCGGTCTTGTGCGCAAAACCACCAATTTGAAAGACCACGTTCCAAGATGTTGTTTTGTACTTGGTCTTTCCATCTAATTCGTGGCCTTCCCCTTCTACGGGAACAATCAGTAGGCTCGTTTTTATATGCCTTTTGAGCTGGGGCATTCTCATTCATCCGCAAAACATGGCCTAGCCACCGTAGTCGCTGCAGGTCAATACGACTGACTATGTCGATGTCCGCGTATAAATTGTAAAGGTCGTGGTTCATTCGATGCCGATATTCACCGTAGACGCAGATCGGCCCGTAGCTTTTTCGGGCCGAATCTGCGGCTTTATAGTCGACAAATAGGTGGTATGTGTCTATGTGTTTTTCGTGGGTCTTTTGGCGCAGAGTGAAAACCTGGTCAATGGTGGATTTTCCAGGTTCCTCTATAGTTGGCACATATCGTCTTGTCTCGTTTTTTGTGAACGGGACACAGGATGCTGAGGTTCCAATCATTGGGCATGCATTCATGTAGTGCATGCTATTGACCAGCATCTGGCCACTAGTCTTGAATAGTTCGGTTGGTAACCCATCGGCTCCTGCTGCTTTGTTGTTTTTGAGCCGATTAATTGCTTTTATGTCCTCATCTTGGCTAGGTGGTATGCACTCTGTACCATCATTTCTTATTGGTTCTGGGGTATCTTCTTCAACGCCACTATTTGATACTAGAAGCTCTTCAAAATGCTCCTTTCAGATTCTCAACACGCTTTTTGTATCTGTCACCAAGTTTCCTTCTTCATGTCTACAGGAGGATGTGCCTGCACCAAAGCCTTCGGTTTGGTGTTTTACTGGTTGGTAAAATGTCCGGACTTCATTCTGACTCCTGTACATCTCGATTTGCTCACGTTTTTCTTTCGGTCGGAGCATGGGCGCAAATGAGACTGATGTAAAAGAACTTCGCTTTTATACGGATTATAGCAATTCGCTCATCTACTAGAGTGAATCTGGAGACAAGGTCTTTTATGCTCCTGTTAACTATAAATCCGCAGCCAAATGCATGTCTGTAAGGCAATAATATCGGCTTTGTACTTCTTGAGTACATCCGCCAAAGCGAACACTGCGCCTGTTCTGTACAACGTGCTCACATTCCAAGTGCAGATTCGCAGATCGTGGTCCTTTATACGTTTGCGGGGCTCGTCAACATTAGGGGGGTTGGGTTTCTTTTTCTTAGCAGTTTTCTGAGAGTGGGCACTAGCCCGACGCCTCAACCCATTTTTTATAGTTCTTGTGTGTAAACTCGCGGCACATATTAGCTCACTATTTCATCGGGTGATGAGAATAGCTCCCCAGATGACAACGCGGGGAGGTCAGTGTCCACAATTGAGATGAAAGAGGGACCAATATAAGCCTGAACTTCGGAATGTTAAAGACAATCTGAGCCGTTGCTTGGTATCTATCATCCACTACGCCTAGAAATTTAATTGGTCCAAAAATGTGGCGAAGTCTTTATTTGGGGCTATGTCAAATCATTGACTAATATCGAAAAAATTTCGAAAGCGAGGCGGGAACTGTATGCGGTGGTTATGCCAATCGAAAATTCATATCGAAAAATACTTAAAAAGTGTTTTTGTTCTCCAAGAACCGCATTGCTAACTCACAGCTAGTTCGCAAATTACTGCTAACACCTATCAAAATCCGAAAATGGGTCAAACCTTTATGATATAGCCCTATCAATACTTAGACATATACAGGCAATATTTCATGAAAAATATGTTTTACCACACAAGGACGTGTATTTATAACACCTAAAACGTGGCTAAAAGCTTTACATCGAATATTGGGTTGTACCGTTATATTGGGAGATATCCCGAAACATGGGCCAATACTAATAGTTAAAGCTGTGGAATCAGAACCGATATGGTTAAAAAACGTATCTGAAATCCTCAGAATACCGATAATTGAGGTGTCCCACCATAAGGCCGCTATGCCAAAAATTAAACCGATATATGAAGAATATACATATACACTTTATAGGATCTCAGAAAATATAAAATTTACCTACAAACCAGCGTATTTTTGACCATAGATTCCCGACTTGGCAGCCAACAACTTATTTTTATTCTTAAACACATTATTATATTACATATTAATAAAAAATATAAAAACAAACTTTTATACCCTCCACCATGAGGAAGATAGGAGAAAACTCAGCTTATGATAATACCTTGAACATACCAAAGAAATAATTGAGAAAAAGATGATTACCTAATAGTGGCCTACCGTTTTATGGGACTACCCCAAAACGGAAATCCAAATTGATTATTTTGGGTAGCGAGACTTGAAAACCAATGAGAATTCAAATTACAGTCTATTCAATTGAAAAATATGTCCAAAATCCTCAAAATACCGAATTCTGGGGGTACCATTATATGGGGGCTACCCTCAATCTTAGGTCAATATTAATGATTTTTGAATAGTACATGCCAGTTAGTTTTCCTTCCCAAAACATATTTTTTCTATAAATGTAAACATTTTTCGATCAATTAAAAAAATGTTTTCACCCATTTTCGCCGTTTTCAATTGGCACAGATGCAAATAAAGCCCTTGCGTATTTGGGTAATGCGGGCGTCTTACAAACACTATAAAGGTGAGAAGGTACGGAGCGCAATAAATTAGGTACGATCCTCAATATAAAAGTCCCAACTTTTTAAAAATTTAGTGTGTATGGAGGGCATAAAAAGTTCAACCCCACTTTTTTACTTGTTCTATGTTTTTTTCTGCAACGAATTAAGCCACTTTAGGTGTTGATTTATTCAGGCTTTCTTCTGTGAAATCTAATAAATTGGCACGTACAAATCACGTTTGTGGCTAATATATGATAATTTGTAAATACAAATTGCTTTGATGATGATTTTAATCAAACTGAAAAATTACAGTTGAACCTCGTTTAATGTTCTAAACCACATATGGATGGATGGATGTATGTATGCAGTATAAGATAACAAGCGTACACACACTTATTTCACATGTTTAATCATGAAAATGTCGTGTTAAGTGTTAACGTATCTTATAATACCAAAGATACACCGACCGACAGACGAAGCGACCAATTGTCGCAACGACCGCCGGACAACAATCAGGCCAAAAAGACATACATTCATCTCGAAACCAGAGCAAGTAAAGCGCCAGCAAAACGTTGCGTCCAAACAATCATTCCAACCAATGGACGACCAACCGACCGACCATTCCATTCATGTACAACGAAACGATGAACCAAACGATGACTTCCTGCACTGACATGGAAGGAAGGTAACAAGAATAACAACAACCAAACCGAACGAAAGACAACAAGTCATTTTCATAACGAGCTGTGTTTTCTGTGTTCATGTGTTTGTTCGATTTTGCTCTGGTTCTTATTCTGCTGTTGCTGGTGATGTTACTGCTTTTGTTGTTGTTGTCGCTGCTGTTCAAGTTGAAAAGACAATTTCCTGAAAATTCTATTTATTTAATTGTAATTTATAAACCACTAAATGTTTGTAGATTTTTGTTGTTTCGTAGATGGCCGGTTAACCTGCAACTCCGACACACACATTCACTCACACTTTAAAATTAATGCAAACTTATCCAACACTATTCACACACACATATATTCCACTTCCAAGTTTACCAACAACATTTCCAAACAAACTAAATTAAATTGCCATTTATTTGAGTTTTCTTCCAAAGTGGAATTGCTGCTGACAGGAAAGAAAGAACGACCAACCGAACGACTGAAAGAAAGAGAATGGTTAATGTTACCGCCACCACTAAATAGGTTAAAATGTCGTTCAAATGTCAAGTCAACACATATGACATTGACTTGTTCGCCAGGGGTATTTGTATATGGAGCGGTGCATTGCCGCACTGTGTGCGGCATAAGGCAATACTCTGGAAATCTGTGAACGATAAAACAGCAAGTAGAGTAGTGTGAATTTTTTAAGGCATTTAGCGGTATTTATGAACAGAAAGGGGGAAGTGTTTGTTTGTCTGTTTGCTTGCCTCATTGGGGTTATGAAGGTCAGTGTTGATTTCTTCTGAGAACACGAAATGGGGAAGTATGGGAAATTTTCATAATAGACTAGATTTGGTTTGAGGTGTTAGGTTTAGGAACTATTCAACAAGGGAAAACTGTTATAATCATCGTTTATATTGAGAGATTTGTGAAATAAACAAAGAAGTCTAACGGCATATAGTGTAACCTTTTGACAAAGGGTTTGGTTCGATACCATCACCATTGTGTCAAATTGTAAGAAATTATTTAGAAGGGTATTGGTCTCTGTGACTCCATACGTTGTCGTGAGACTTTTTAATTTAATATCTATATCGAATAAAACCAGGAAATGGTCTAGACAGAAATCGTAATATACCGATCGGCATACCTCATTTCAATTAAATGTAATGAAACCACGGACCGCAGTTATGGATCGATCGGCATGCCATTTTGCATGAAGTTTCTGTTTCCGCCAAGAACTAAACACTAGAATATCTCTACCCATCTTTTATCTAATCGGAAAAAATGAAAAAAAAAATCGTATTAAAAGTGTTTAAAGCAATGTTTCCGATTCCTATTTCGTAATGTAAAAGTATACCAGTAAGGAAAGTCGGACTGGGCCGACTATATGATACCCTTCACCACTTTGGGAATATTTTACATATGTAAAACAGACGACGCGTTTTGTTATAAATCTATATCTGAACCGATTTCAGGGAAACTTGCCAAAGACTAATTTATATAACATCAGTCCGTTGTGTCAATCGGCCTAGCTATGGATCTTTTCACGAAGCTTAGCAACATCATTCTAGACTTAATTCAGTATCCTATACCAAAATTCGTGCAAATCAAAAGATATATAGGGTCTTTGGTGCACTAATTACCTTAAATCGGATGAAAATACATATGGGAGCTATATCTAAAACTGAACCGATTTTCAGGAAACTTGGCAGACATCATTCTCGATCTTATTCATAACTCTGTGCCAAATTTCGTGCTCATAAAAAGATTTCCAGGGAGTTTAGTGGACTATTTACCTAAAATCGGGCGAAGCTATATATGGGAGCTATATCTAAATCTGAAATGATTTTCACGAAACTTTGCACACATCATTCTATACTTAATATAGTACGCTGTGCCAAATATTGAGCAAATCGAAATATATATAGGGACTTTGGTACACAATTAACCTTAAATCGGACGAATATATATATGGGAGCTATATCTAAATCTGAACAGATTTTCTCAAAACGTAGCACACATCGTTCTAGACTTAATTCAGTACACTATGCTAAAATTCGTGCAAATCAAAAGATTTCCAGGGACTTTAGTGGAAGCTATATATGGGAGCTATATCTAAATCTGAACCGATTTTCACGAAACTTTGCATATATCATTCTTAACTTAATTTAGTTCGTTGTGCCAAATTTCGTGCAAATCGAAAGATATATAGGGACTTTGGTGCACTATTTACCTTAAATCGGACGAATATATATATGGAAGCTATATCTAAATCTGAACCGATTTTCACGAAACTTTGCACACATCATTCGTGACCCTATTCATTATGCTGTGCCAAATTTCGTGCAAATCGAAAGTTATATAGGGATTTTCGTGCAAAGTGATTCTATGCATAGAAAGTGATTCTATGCATATTCTTAAAAGGAACCATGGGTCTATCTCGATTAGTTTTGCCTGTTACAAACATATGCACAAAGACATAATATGGTGAAAAAATCAGTTTGCAAACAATTATCAGTATAGTAAATATACCTTACAAGAAAATGTACCTTATTGTTGAGAATCTGTTCAGATTATGTCCAATTGATACGAAATTTTATACAAACAGCAAACTGAAATGTACGAAATTTTAAATGACGTACTGAATTGGATCAAGATTTAAATTTTGATATTGCTCCCATATATATTCCTATTTCATGTAAATGCCGCACTTCTACCTATTTGCACTAAGGTACACTACAATAGCGTTTCCTGAGTATTGTAAGAAAGATTTTCGATATTGCTCCCATTTATCTTCTCACGATGTCTTCTTACGCAATTTTTCAAGGACTACCGACTTGTGTCTCTACCAATTTTACGTCATTGGTGTACCAAACATTATTCATTTTGCCGAATGATATGAATGGTTGCATACAGTTTCGAAATGTTCAAAATACTATTTAAAACTCATATATAATTTATTATGCTTTTCGATACTGTTCTTAAATCAGTTCATGTATATACATCAAGTGGTGCAGGCCCCATCCTCCTAAGATCTCACCTGACTGACTTTCTTTCGATTTTTTGCTACCCAATTCCACTGTATCCTCAATACTAGAAAGGATATTGCAAATCTTAAACTTAACCGGATGGAAGATATTCACCAAGTTTATCCAGAGTGTTTGATTGCTTGTAAATGGCAATTGTTTGATGTTGAAAAGCTAAACAAGCTTGAAAATGTTTGCACAGCAATGTTCACTCAAGTGGATGTTAAAATATCTGCAAAATATTTTTGGGAGGGGGAGCTTTGTTTGCGGAAAGCAATCTTACCGCTCTCTAGCAACAAACCACATATTTCAAATTTAGCTATGGCATCTAAATATCAAGCAAGGGAAGTTGTAAGTAAACTACAACAAGAACAGCAACATTGATATCAAGAGCAACAGCAACAACAACATTTTCTTATGAAGTGACACCACAAAAGATGTCGTTTGTCGTCAACGTCGTCATCGTCGGTGTTGCTGTTTGGCGTCTTGGTTACCGAGTCTATAAATGAATGAATGATGAAGAGCACTTTGCCTTGGAATACTAAAGCAAAGCAAACGAAACTAAGCCAAATCCGACCATAACCTCAAAAGTGAAGCATATTCTAAGCAAAAGGCCGCAGCAGTGTAACCCCAAAACTAACTACTGGTTGATGCCAAGCAATTCGATTAAAGGTTTATTTATTCAAGACCCTGAAACATGCTCAAGATGCACAATTTCTCAGACTCAACGCTTTGCTGTCGCACAGAGGCATCCTTAGCATCTCCTTCGGTGGAATTACAAGAACATGGCCAAATGTTAAATGAAACACCATCAAACTCAACACATCTGGTTGGTCGTTTGGTTGGCCGGTTGTCTGTCACACAGTGTCCAAATCTGGCAGGCTGGCAGGCATTCAAGAAGGCTGGCAGCTTGACTGTCGTTAAGGCTGTCATGTCCCCCTTCTCGGTATGTCTTGTTTGTGTCCTTTCTTCAGCTTGGACAATGGATGGAAGGAAGGAAGCCTCTACATAACATCTTGGTCTATGTAATTGTTTGCATTTTGCCTAGTTAGGTTCACAGCCACCTCTTGACTTCTTGTCATCGACGATGTCTTCTTGCATGTCTTGTTTGCTTTTCAACATCAGCACCATCCACACCACCACCTCCTCATCCTCCTCCTTCTTCAGTCGCTGTCCCAGCTACCGTTCAGCCTCTTGTGGCATTTGTGTCCTTTATCATGTCATGTTGAACATCTTTATGTTTTTGCCAAAAGGATTTCTCACAAAAATCAAGTGAGTGAACGAACGTGTGAGTGAGTGATGTGATGTAATTCAGCAGCAATACAATATTGAAATCGCCTTGTCGGTTAAGCGAGTGGCCATATTTAAGAAACATAGTTAAAATTCACAGTCTTTCTGGTTACACATACACTTTTTTACTGCATGCACCAGGCTATGTGGGTACTGGGAAAACTTGTAGCAACTTCTTTTTTGCAACATTGCCGCTAAGAACTCCAACAAACACACACACACACGAGCACACCCACAGATGCACACATTTGCTAACACTTTAACTCACAATGTAACACAAATTTCGTGAGATGTTGGTTTGGAGGTTTTTTTTTGTGCTTTGTTACCTTTTGTTACAGCCTTTTCCTCTTCCTCTCTTATTTTTCTTGGTATTTTCATGTGAGTATTTTCATTGCACTTGAATATATCAAAATCAAGACAAACAATGGTTGGAGGCTACCACAATTCAACAGCTGAATTGTTGTTACTTGAGTGTGATCTCAAGGCAAATATGGGATAGGCCATGGAAGAGAATATGTATGTGAAGGTAGTTCCGCATATAGTTGCATTATAGGAAGGAAGTTTGAATATGAAATTATTTTGTGAAAGATGATTTATTTAAAGAAAATTATGAGAACTTTCGAATGGAATAATCTTTTTTATACCTTCAGTCACAAGAAAGAAAAATATTTGTCGAAGAGCCAAGAAAGTGTATATTTTTGATCAGAATAAAATTTATTTTTTAAGATATAAATAAAATCCATTTCTGGTTCGTTTTATGCATGTTCGGGTCGTTTTATGCATATCCTAAATCTTTTTAAAAATTGGGAAAAATCTGTTCTGATAGATTCTAGATAAATGTTCTAGATATACCTTCCACATATATTTTCCGATTTCGCAATTGTACACCATAGTCCCAGTGTTTGCCGGATTGAGACAAACTTTTGAACAGTGTGCCAAATTAAACTTGTAGTTCCAGTATATATTTGCGTCCGATTTTATGCAGACCAAAGACCCTATATTTGTTTAATTTACACGAAATTGCAAAGCGTACCGAATTAAGTAGGGGAGACTGGGGCACCTTCGGCATCGGGGCACCTTCGTGCTTGTATTGACGAAAATGCGATAGAAAACCCCTATTTCTGATGGTGTGGGCAACCTTGAGATGTAAACGTCCGCCGCTAGAAAAAAAAGTCCTATAATTCAAACATTGTGTGGCGTATTAAAACCAAATAGAGCCTTTAGAGGATCAGAATTTCAACCAGACTGATAGCAATGACAATTACCCGGCAATGACTATGATGCCGAATGTGCCCCATCAAATGCCGAAGCTACCCCGGTCCATTTAAAAATATAACTCACATTCATAATTTGGTTCGATGTCACTGTAGCATAAAATCGAGGTCATGGTCGAATTATTGATATTTTTGTAAAACTGCAATGCTCCTTCTATTTGGAATCCTTGTGTGTTTTTTTCGACCCTATTTTCTTGAACCCTAATAGAAAAAACAATTGGCGTGATTATTTTTTACTTCTAAAAATTCTACAAGTATGTCGCTCATTAGATTTTAGATGGGGCCACCAAAGACAAGAACGAAATATTTACATGTTTTCATCGTCCTTTTCCAATTTTACCCGATCCTTGCTCGGAAAACCTTACATCTATAAATACTAACCTTTTGAGGAACTGTCGGATTCATCTGAAATGTTTAGCATGAATACATCTCATTATGTTAAACGCATTAATAACATTTATTCGATGGTGACAGGTCCGAAACTAATTTTTTTTAATTCGGTTTTCAGATTTTATTTTGGTACAGGTTTGAATCAACCGATTACGCTAAAAATTGCCCATGAATTGTGTGCTTAAGATTCAACTAGATCCGCTGGTATGTATGTTTGAAGCTCAGAATTTTTATGTATTTTACTTTTAAACAATCCCCATAGATTGCTACTACTCCCAGGATTTCTGGTATTGAAAACAGTCAACATTTCAGCAGATAATAAAATTCGGTATTTATGTTGAAAATGCTGCTATCCAACAGAACTGGCTTAAATTTACAATTCTCGGTTGTTTAAAGATAATAAACTTTTCGACTAAAAATTTACCATGTAAAGGGTCCGAACTAATTTTCAAAGTATATGGGTTTTCAGGATTTTAGAGGTTCTCGCTTCTTCTCGATGGTAAAAAAAGTCTCCCCAATAACTTTTCCCTTTTTCAAAAAAAAAAAAAAAAAAAAAATATGTATGCCTTTCATGTTTTCAAATGATGGAATATTATCTATATAGGACCATTTGTAAACATAGCCTCGCTTTATTACATAAAAGGTCCTTGCCGATTTATTCAAACTAGGCATTGAAAAAAAATGTTTTTTTACCCTCCACCATAGTATGAAGGGTACATTAATTTTGTCATTCCGTCCATCTGTTGTAATCAGTAAAGGAATTGAATCGGTAGCACATATTTGAAATTTGGTATTTAAAATGCGAAATTGTTTCGAAATTTCCCTACTAAAAAGAATTAATAAAAGTGCACTTTTTGGGGTTGCCTCCATATAACATTCCCCCAAATAGCCGGATTTTTGACAAGTTTTTCGATTGCATTGGCTGTAATTTGGTATGTTGGGTTCTAAATGGGTAACAAATGCTGTATATTCGAGATATTCACCGGAGACCCCATAAAGATCAGAATAAAATTCTATGTCGATTTATGCATGTCCGTCTGTCTGTTGAAATCACGATACAGATCTTAATCTTTGAGATAGAGTTCGAAATGTTGAGCATGTTTTTCAGGTTATTATGGGATGTCAAATCTTTTTACTAAACATGATCAATATTGGTTCACTTTTTAGGGAATCCCCCATAAAACGCTACATCCCAAATTTCTGAAGCTTGGACACGCACAAAACAAATTTTGTGACATACGAAAGGTTTAACCAATTTTTTTCATGGGAGTGGCTATTTGACATATCCGATTCCTGGTGAAAAAATAAAAACCAGTAATGAAAGTAGAAAAGTCTGACGGATCGACTATAAAATACCCTTTACCACATAGATGCTACAAAGGTTTTTATTATAACAGACGTAGTATTTTTCAAAGACCATGACATCGGAGTAAAATAAATATATGGTTTGTCTCAATCGGACAAAATTTGCAAGTTTGATGCGCCATTTACATAATATACATTTACATATATGGGAGCTACATATAAATCTCAACCAATTTTTGCAAAACTTCGTCTCTTCATGAACAACCTACTATCACATAACACCAAAACATTGTCATATAAATGTCCTCATCGAATTAACGAATTTTGAATGCACCCCACGTTATATGTTGACATTTTAAGGACCCGTCTTATTCTCGGTATGTTACAGGTCCTAGCCGATTTTTCAACCAATTGGTATTTTGTTTTCTCAGAGGAAAAAAACTTTTCAAACTTTTCTTCGATATTTACTATTCACTTAATAACAATATTGTAAGATTCACATATATTTTGTAGTTCGTACAAATTTTTTAAAATACTTTCGGAATTAGTATTTTTACTACAATCTATTTCAAACAATTGAAATATTTAATTAAATTTTACTACCATTTCAACTGATCTCTTCCTCATTATAATGAACTATCTCATATATATTACGTAGTTTAGAATAGAAAATCTTTCGCTTTTGCCACGAACCTCTACAACAACAACCGACAACAGTGGCTTTAACATTTTTATGAGACTTTGATGTTTCGGCAATTGGATTGAAGTTTTAAGGTGTTAGGCTCTGGCACTCTGTGTGGTGTTGCTGTTGCGCAGGCACTTTACTCAAATCACTCTGACAGGTGAACGAAAAATCGTCGAACATGCTATGGTAGGAGAGACCTGGTCGTCGCCAATGCCACGACAAGCTCATTATCAATATAATCATCATCATCGTCAGCATTATATCATCACAAGGAAAGCAAAAGGTAACAACACTTACTGTATGTGTCTTCAAATTCAACATAAGCCATAACATTTTGAGCCAAGAAGCATCTGGTTGTCCGTCTGTCTTTCGGTTTTAAGGTCTGTCAGCCTTACGTTTGTAGTATTTACTTTTCACCACATGTGTGTGAGTATGGTTGGCAAAGCTGTGAAGTACCTCCTCAGCAAGCCTTTTTAAAGCGCTAAGAATAACATCGACTATCATCAAACAATAACAATGACGTAGCGTTGAAAGTCGGCACCTTCCCTTGGCTGGCCGAGGCAGGTTGTTGGCGGCTAACTCAGAGATGCATAGATACAGCAAAGAGGTTACATGTGGCAACTTATGCTTATTATAAAGATACCAGTGCATCAGCATCGTCATGCTGCCAGGTTTCTATTCCCTGAAATCCGGATTAAAGAATGTGTAAATTTTCATGGCATTGAAGGAGTTGTGTACTTCGCCTGAAATCTCTTGAAGTTGATTTTGGTTGTTGGGTTGTATTTTTTCTGTTTTGTTTTCGAAAAAACAACTCTTGGTCTTGCAAGCAAGCCAGGTTCATCTTTGGCTTATGGTTTGGTTCATGTATACCGCCGTTGCGAGTTTGTGAATGCAGGCTGTAACATGACATGGCAAAAATCCGCTCAGATCCATGAAATGATGTTGGACTTTTTGGACAACAGCGGCAGTTGGCTTTCCACACTTTGGTCGATATGTTACAAAAGTAACAACACATTGATCGAAGTGTTGGCAATTGTTGGTGTATCTTGAGCTGACTGGCTGGCTGGCAGACGGACAGACAGACAGCCCATTGTCTTTACTTGATTGAATGTATTCACGAGAATTGATCTTCATTACACGCCTCTTTTTGTTTGTTTCTTTATTTCTCGTTGTTGCTGTTGTTGTTATTTCTGTTCATCAGTTTAGACACTTTCCGCCAAAGTCGTCGTCGTCATCATCATCGTCGTCATTGTGTTTCAAGTGTTGAACGTTCAACTGATGGATAAGTAATGATGCAGCCAATGTTTATTTAATGAACTTGCAATAATTTATTGTTCTACACTGTGCCTTGACTTTTGTTTTTAGCGTTGATAGGCAGTAAGAGAAAATCAACTTTCCACTGGGTTATATGGAGCAGATGATAATCGGTCAATTGATAATATAGGTTTGGTTTTTGAAAAAGGGGTGATAATATTTGAAAACATGTTTGAGTTACAATATATGAGCAAGTTTGATCAAGAGTATGTAATACCACGAAATATTATTCCTAGACCCACTTGGTACACTAGCTGCAGATATCAATCAATGAGTGTTCGTCATCAGTACGTCTGTTTATTATAAGTTTTAATCAAGGTAAAGGTCGGAAAGTATTGACCAAAAACGACACCTGTAGTTTTTTACTGTTCAATCGCATTATATTCGCCTATTGCCCCTATATGGACTTCACTGATACCTAAGCACACCTATGAAAAGTTTTATACACGAAAACTTACGAAATGGAATGGAAATATTACAAAAACATCTCTAAAAGTACAAAAGCCAGTGCATCTAAATAAGTTTATTAGCTAGAAATTTCAAACTTTGTGACAGCTATTTATTTCGATATTCGATACCTATGTATCGAAACTAGAGATGTACGGTGAGAGCTTCATATCGAAAACGCGATTGCCGAAGGTGCCCCAGTCTCCCCTACTTTCGAACAGATAATCTTCAACAAAGGTCCATGTTTTGATACAATAACAATTTTTTGGTATTTTGAAGCCACAAGTGAAAACTTTGTGACAGAAAAGGTTCAGCGTGGGTCAATTTTTCGACTATTATGTTCCAACTAAGAGTCCCGATGGATTTTAGGTATTTTGTCCAATTTCTCTATCCTTATTTCCCACCCAAGTCGTTGTGATTTAAAAATGTCTGTTTTCAGATGTTGTTCGATCTCCTTGCAGACATGGAATTAGATGGCGAATGTCTGTGTATGTTTCAAACACTGTAGAGTTAGATAAAAACAAACTTTTTCAAAAGCTTAGTAGATATGTTGTATAAATATATAGGTCTATGTTTTGGAATAGGTCCCAATTAAAGGGTAACGCCCCATTTGCAGCCCATGTTTGTAACAAGTCCCCATGAAAAAGTTCCGTTTATTACCCTTCACCACACTGTGGATATTATTTCTTTGTACATATGTTTGTAACATACAAAAGGAAACGATATAGACACATGGTGCACAAAAATCAGAAGGACTGTCGGATTGATACACAATTTTGCACAACGTATGGAAATAGGTCCATATTGACGTGTACGATGTTTTGTGGAAATCTATATACAGTTTCGTCCGATTTTTGGTAAATGGTGCATCAAAATCCCAAGGACTGTCGGATTGATACACAATTTTGCACAACGTATTGAAATAGTCCATATTGACGTGTAGGAAGCTTTGTGGAAATCTGCTCAGATTTAGATATAGCTCCGATATGTAGTTTCGTCCGATTTTACCTAATGGTGCACCAACCTCCCAAGGATTGTTCAATTGATACGACATTTTGCAGAGCGTATTGAAATAGGTTCATATTGATGTATAAAAGTTTTGTGTAAATCGGTACAGTTTTAGATATAGCTCCTATATACAGTTTCCTCCGATTTTATATAAATGGATCCCCCATTCTGCCAATATTGGTCGTATTGAGACAAAATTTTGCACAGAGTACTGAATTAGGTCCAGATTCAGATTTAGATATATCTAACATATATAGTTTCCTCCGATTTTATATAAATCGTGCACCATACTGTCAATGTTTGTCCGATTGAGGCACAATTTAGCATAGCGTATTGAAGTTACTACAGGTTGACATCCGTGTTGAAAGTGTTGAAGTTTTGTTGAAATCGGTTCAGATTTAGATATAGCTCCCATATATAACTTCGTCCGATTTTAGGTAAATGCAGCACCATACTGCCATTATTTGTCCGATTATATTTACATTACTATTTTGCACAGCGTACTGAATTAGGTTCAAATTTATGTAAGCGAAGTTTCGTTAAAATCGGTTTAGATTTAGATATACCTCCCATATATATTTTCGTGTCCATATATATTATGTGTCCGATTAAAATTTCGCACAGTATAATGAATCAGGTCTAGATTGATGTATGCAAAGTTTTGTTGGAATCGGTTCAGATCCCATTTATAATTTAGCCCGATTTTATGTGAATGGCGCAACGAAGAGTCTATGTTTGTTCTGTTAGCAGCTTGTATGGAATTTATTCAGAATACTTTTCCTTATGTTTGAAATCAGTTCAGAATTAAATAGTAGCTCACATATATTCTTTAATCCCAATTTATGTAAATGTTGCATTATAGAAATCGGTGCGGATGTAATATAGCTCATTCATATATTATTCTTCGATTTTATTGGATTGAAGACGTTTCCGGTTTAGATATAGCTTCCATATATATTTTCATTCGATTTCATCAAAATGATATACTATATAACTAAAGTTTGTCCGCTTAGGACGAATTAGTGCACAACGTACCAAATCGAACGTAGAATAAAGTGTATTGGATTTAGTGATAAATTTTAGATGGCGCACTGTGTTGTAAAGGCGGCAAGTCCATATTTCAAAATTTTTCAGGAGAGACAAAAAACAATCAAACTCTCGTTTTAATAAAGATTTTTTAAATCTGTAAATGCAAGGCAAAATGAAAAAAATAAGTATTTGCGGAGATACACGCCTTTTTTGGACTTAGAGCTTTTTCTGTCGCTAAGTTTGCATGTTTTAATGGACTTAGGTCTTTTTCATACAACTTGTCTATCATTATATTTTCTAATTACTGCAATAATTTTGATTTTTTACATGAAAACAAAAATCAAGTAAAAATGTCGCTATTTAGGCAGGTTGAATATTGGGGATAACGTTATATGGGCGGTACCCTAAAAAGTGGACCAATATTGATAAGTTATTGTTGGAAGGTGAGCTACCCCATAAGTACCTAAAATACCAAATTACAGTCAATTCGGCTGAAAATTATGTCTAAAATTTTCGAAATAACAAGTGGACTTACAGCCTTCCATCCATCCGAACAACTCGCCCTATACGTCACACGTTAATTGAGACTATCAATAGGGGAAATTTTATCCATACTAATCATCCCCTTACGAACACCCTTTACATTATTGGAATTAAAAGTCGTCTGCAACTATTATAACTTTTTTAACTAAACATTAAAAAAAGGAAAATAAACAAACCAATCCTAGCCCACATGGAAAGCCTCTCTCCATTCTATTTCTCTAAAGTTCACACGTCGATGGTAAACATTGACAATGATAACTTTGACGATAATCATAATATCGAAGAAAATGTAATGATTATGCGGAATGTTCAGAGGCGTATGGATGTATGTATTGGTAGCAGCTATGACTTTTCAATGAATGATATTGATGATGACGGATGTATTTTAACACAAATTAAACATTATCGTATAATTAATTTGGATTATGATTGACAGTTTATTGTATCCCTTTTGAAAACAAAAACACACAGCAAATGACGGACGATTGAAACGGTTGAACAGACACAGAACACAAATCCACACCTAAATACAGATGGGTAATCATACGAATGGATAAATTTGATTTGTAATGAAAGAGTAAACGTTACAGAAAAAAACAAAGAATAAAAAACTTGGTTTGAAGCGAACAGCAGCAGGCATGTCATACAATGATGACGCTCAGCAATAATTCAATGTTTAACAACATATCAAAGTCATCGTTTTGCCACCTTTCCCGCTGTTAATTGGAACCAATGTGAAAAAAATTGAAAGAGAGATGGAGGTAATGCAAGGCAACAAGAACAACAAAAAAGGAAGTTGAAAATTGTCAGCAATCAATGATAAATTAATGTTTTTCTTTACATTACGGCGATTTTTTTCTATTTCTTTCAAATCATCATCAACTCGTTTTCTTTTTTCTTTTTTGTATTATTTTTTAATCAGCTTAAAGTTTTGTTTTTATTTCCTTTTTCAATTCTCGAAATATCGTAATCATCATCGCTTCCAATTCACATTACTTTTCAATTAAAAAAGAATAGTTGTTTTCGTTGTTGTTTTTGTCTACAAAAGAAAAACTTAATACTTTTAACTTTGTCATTGTCCTTTTGTTTTGACTCATTTCGATTTTTTATTCCTGAGAAAGAAAACAAACTGCAGTCTTATTTAAAATACACACCCTTCCGAGGCTGATTTTTATTCTTTCACAATTTTCAATTAAATCTGTTTTTTTCCTGTACCTTAATTGAATATCAACTCAATTTATCAATTTATTTCCAATTCAATAATAATCTTTTGTTATTGAATAAAGTAAAAACAGTTAGGTTAGATTATTTTTCCGGCTACTTGCAGTTATGCATTACTTATTGTCAATTTTATGGATTATGAATATTTAAGAAAAAAATATCAGTTTTTTTCTTACAATTTATCCATTTACTTTCAATTACCTTAAGAAAATAACTGTATCTAGATAATAAAATATATCAATGGCATAAATTATCCTCAATAACTGTATTAATATTTTATGACTTTATTGGTCATTGTTGTTTTTTTTTCGTATGGTTTGGCAATTGAATATTGATTGAGTTTTGACTTTGTGTTTGTATTTTATTTTAGTTCCTGGAAGGACAATTATTCCTTGTCGTAGGTGTATGTGTGAAAATACAGGTAATCAATGAATGTTATGACAGTTATGCACTTCAATATTTGATGAAATATTTTTCTATTGAAATTTTAGATAGGACACTTCAAATTTTCAGAGCTAGAATCTATAATTTAGACCGAATGAAGTCCATAGCTTAAGTTTTCCTCAGAGAAGTGTTTACTTTTGCAAATTTTTTTCATAGATATACGCCCATGTTCTGCATTTCGAGTTTGCTTGAATGTGAAACATTTTCCCAAATTTGCTGTGCTCCATTCCGAATTCCCAAAAAATATTGGGAATATAATTCGAGCACAATTGTGGATTGAAAACGAAATGAGATCGTATGTGTTTTTCTGAGCACGTACATGTTGAAAAAGAACGCTGAAGTAATATTTAACGTGTTTTAACAATATTTATTAAAAAAATACAGTATTTACATTAGTTTTTATAGTAAAATTAAAGAAAATAAAAAAGGCCTCCTTTTATCAAAAACAGCGCGTAACATTTTTGAGATCAATCTGGCAACTCAACCACTATATGATCAAAATAAAAATAGAATCTATAAAAAATCTACTTTTAAGATTTCCAATAGTCGTTTTAATAATGTTTCTTGCAGATGTGTGCACTTTATTATATCGATGTTGACAAGATCCATGCTCCACTTGTTTATAGGGAGTCAAAAAAATGTTTCTAAAGCGTAACCACTGTATCCTAAAAGCCAACTATTTTGCATACCATTTCCTCTTTTGTTAATGCTGCCTAGCTGCACTCATATGCCAAATAAAAGCACCATGGCTGGATCCTGGTCTGCAGCTGTCCACAGCTTGCACACACTTTGTCTTCCAGGACTTTCATTACTCGCCACAATCTTTTACACATTGTTGTGCGATCAAAACCTCTGAAACCCACCAGCAGCCAGAAATTTTAAGGTACCGGCTAACTGGAGGCTTTCGGGGATGGCACCCTTGTGTATGAAAGGACCCACTTCTCTCAAAATATCCATAAATGCTTATTTTAACATGTTCCAGTATCATTAGCCTTTTTCTGGTAGAAACCAGGGCAATTAATAAGCCAGCAGGCACATTTTTTCTTAATTTTGTTGGTAAACAAATTGCAAATTCCAATGAAACATATGTTTTTTTATTGAACACATTTCGTAACATATTGAACACAGCTATGATTTCGAGCCGCACTTTCGCTCGAAATTGAGCACACCATTTTGCACAACATGGGAATTTAAAAAAGTATGGGAATTCAAAAACTCTCGGAACATGTCACATGGGCAATAAATAGTTTGGTCAAAAATTCATGGTAAACTTATTTAAGAAACAACAAGTGAAAAAAAGGGTTAAGTTCGGCCGATCTTGGGATGGTCTCCACCATAGGAATACTGAAAAGTACTTGAAATGAAAAAAATAGGGAGCATACCAAAAAGCGGACCTTTACCGACAATTCAACAAACCGATTTATGTACACCAAATACAAATTTCAGCAATTTTTAATGGGGATTTTCCCTAAAATTTGATAACCCCAAAACGGGAACCGATATTGATAACTGATGGTAGAGGGGAACATGTGCCTAAAATCCTCAAACTACTGCAATTTAGGGTGTAAAGTTATATGAGGTTATGTCTAAAGGGATACCAATATTGATTACATTACTAGTAATTAGCGAATATATGAGTTTATAGCTCAATTTCGAACTCAATATTTTGGATGTGTGTCTCAATACATTCCTTCAGGAAGTATCATTATACGGGGGAGATGCCTCGAGTTTTTTATCACGATATCCTCAGAATGCAAAATAATTACAACAGATGGCTAAATCGTCTTAGAATACCATACCATGTAGGGTAAAAACTGACAATTTTGAGTAACGAATATCCCCCATACTATGGTAGAATACGCCTGCCTATATGGTGCTAACACCAACACACGGAACAAATCTGATAACTATTTTAATATAAAACAGTAAGGAAAGCATTAAAGTCGGACTTGGCCGACTATATGATACCCTTTCCCACTTTGGGCATATTCTACATAAGTATCCTAATAGACGTCACATTTTCGAAGGAAAATTGACGTGAAATTGAACGAACTTAAATATGTGATCTTTATCTATATGTAAACCGACTAACATTAATCCCTACACACGTCATTCTGCAACCTATGCTATATTTTGCAAATCGATTTATAATTGTATATTTTGATTTAATTCCAACCTACACTAATTCAAGAATGTCCCTGTAAATTTTCAAGAGAAAATCTCAACAATTTTTCCCTTAAGGGAACCCCACCCATTCTCGATTTTAATTTTTCAAGATTTTCAATGGGCTGTTAAGTCAATACCAATGCTTTAAAAGAGAAGAAAAATAATTTACAAAACATTTTTGTTATTGCTTTGTTGTGGTTTTTTGTAATTAAAGAAAAGTTCTTATTTTTGATGGCGGGCATGATAACTCCTCACTGGAACATCGGAATCCGAAAATTCCAACGGTGTTAAAAAGAGTACATGTATGGCTCTCGTATGAACTATTGACTTCGCTCTAAAATTAACAAAATGGCGGACCTTTGGAAAACTATTGTTGGAAAATCGCCGATTTTTTGACCAATAACCAAGTTAAAAAATAAGGAAGATCTTCATCGGTTTGCTATATCCTAGTTCATACGATAGCTATGCACTCACAGAGAAACGTGTAAAAATTTGAAATCGATTGGGTTATTAGTTTTTGAGTCATCGTGCCCGCCATTCGCAAAAGAGAAAAACGCGTTTAAATTTTGAGAAGCCCTTTAGCCGTCACTTGATGCTGACACAATAAACTTTGTAGGGACATTCTTGAATTAGTATAGAATCGAATAAAATCAAACAAAAAACAAAAAAAATTGACCCCGAGAATGGGGGGTCCCCCAAATTTGACGTATGCTCTTTGGTATGCAGCACTGTTTAAAATTTAATCCCAATCAGAAACCCTTTGATTATTTGGTGTACAATTAACATGAATAGGTCGAAATTATATATAAGCTAAAGCTAAATATGAACCGATTTTCAAAAAAAAATTAGCACAAACCATTCTTGACTTAATTCAGTTTACTTAGCTGGCTTGTTACAGAACGGTTGTTCCATAAGCCGAGCTTAAAAAAGATTTCCAAGCGCTTCGGTCTTGTGCGCAAGTCCACCAATTTGGAAGATCACGTTCCAAGATGTTTTCTACTTGGTCTTTCCATCTAATTCGTGGCCTTCCCCTTCTACGGGAACCATCAGTAGGCTCATTTTTATATGCCTTTTGAGCTGGAGCATCTTCATTCATCCGCACAACATGGCCTAGTCATCGTAGTCGCTGCAGCTCAATACGATTGACTATGTCGATGTCCGCGTATAAATTGTAAAGCTCGTGGTTCATTCGACGCCGATTTTCACCGTCGATGCAGATCGGCCCGTAGATCTTTCGGAGAATTTTTCTCTCAAACACCCCAAGAACTGCCTCATCTGCTTGCGCAAGTACCCATGCTTCTGACCCATGCTTCTGATCTGACTTAATTCAGTACGCTATGTTAAATTTTCATTTACATTAAATCGGGCAAAAATATATATGTTAGCTATGTCTAAATCTGAACCGATTTTCACGAAACTTAGCACACATCATTTTAGATTTAATTTAGTACGCTATTTTAGAAGATTTACAAGAACTGTAGTGCACTTTTATCCAAATCGGATTATAAATTCAACCTGTATTTTACTTACAATTTAAAATCAACAGGCGGACAGACAGACAGACGGACATCGACTCAAAAAGTGCCATGCGTCTATCTAGATTCCTTTTGCCTTTTACAAACATATGCACCTCAACCCGTAAAGATTGACCTATATTTTTGTGAAAAGATTTGCTACACAATAAGAACTCAAGGTTCTAAATTCAGCCACCGCGAAAAATGCAATGAAAATGTGAACATATAATTATAATTTTTAGTGGAGAAGTTTGGTACCCAATGAAAACCCAATATAACAGGGTTTTCATTGGGGGTACCAGAAAATGTGGACCTACATTAATAATTTTTAGTGGAGAAATTTGGTACCCAATAATAACTCACTGTACCAAATTTCTGTGAATTCGGCTGAAAATGCCACAAAATAACCAAAATTGGGGGGTACCCTTATATGGGAGCTATGCCTAAACGTGGAACGGTAAAGCCCATCTTCGAACATTTTAGCGATCTATCTCAATTCGTTTAGACGCTAGAGTGATGGCAACAGACGGACATGGCTATAACGTTATAGAAATTTACTCTGATCAAGAATATATATAATTTATAGGGTCGGAAAAGATTCTTTCGATGAGTTACAAACGGAAAAACGAAACTAATATACCCTCCATACTATAGTGGAGGGTATAAGAAACATATTTTCGGAAATTTTCAGTTTTTGTCCATGTTTTACATAGCCTTCGTATAAAGTTACAACACCCTTTTATGTATATTTATGGTCCTAACATTCCGGGATCTTGTTGGGGACCATTATTTGTGCCCAACAATTGAACAATTGAGGGTTTGTACATATAAAGATTCTACATCATTGCTTAATAGTACTAGACCAATTTTCCAAACGAAGAAAGCTTGTAGGTCCACAATTTGACACTCATATTAAGATATAGCTACTATATCTATTTTCTCCTGATTTAATGGAATTATGCACCTAACACCCAACGTTTGAGGGAAAATTTTACCCAACGTATCGAAATAAATCAGGAATTACGTGTGTTAAATTTGCTTTAAGGGGACCCCCCATTTTCGGGGTCAAAATTTTTGTTGATATAATTCGAATCTACACTGATTAAAGAATGTCTCTACAAAATTTCAAGTGAAAATCTCAAGAACTCTTGGAGATATAGCCGATTTATTGTGTCAGCATCAAGTGACGGCTGAAGGGCTTCTCAAACTTTAAACACGTTTTTCTCTAAACATTTTTTTGCGAATGGCGGGCACGATAACTCAAAAACTAATAATCCAATCGGTTCCAAAGTTTGCAACGTTTCTCTGGGAGTGTATAGCTCTCGTATGAACTAGGATAAAGCCAATCGGTGAAGATCTTCCTTATTTTTTAACTTTTGGTAAAAAATCGGCGATTTCCAATTTGTTAATTTTAGAGGGAAGTCAATAATCCTAGTTCATACGAGAGCCAGACATGTACTCTTTCTAACGGAGTTGGAATTTTCGGATTCCGGAGTTATCATGCCCGCCATCAAAAATAAGGACTTTTCTTTGCTCACAAAAAACTTTTTAAATCTTCAAATTAACAACAAGCATTAACAAGCATTGGTTTTAATTTACCAGCCCATTTAAAATCATAAAAATAAAAAATCGTGAATGGGGGGGGGTTCCCTTAAATCGGTTCAGATTTAGATACAGCTTCCATATATATTTCAGATATAGATGTACCTACCGATTGATATTTCGGACCGGGCTGCAGCATTCCGATTGACACGAGTCAAGTTTATTTAAATCGACCAGATTTCCATATAGCTTTACTACAAAGTTTTGTTCGATTTCAAACAAATGGTATGGGAATAATACTAAATGACAGGAAATGTTGCATAGAACATCTCTTGATATATCCAAAGTCGAATATGCTGCCCCGTCCGACTTCTAAACTTTTCTTGTTTATTTTTGATGTACTTAATGTCTTTGCCGAATTCTCCAACCTAAGTATCTGTCGAAAGAAAATTTCTAAAGGCAATCAATAATGAGATAGCCCATATATAAATATACCGACCTATTTTAGTTATAGTGAATTCCACTTTCTGGTGGACTGTATGCACCTTATGGAACTGATTACTTGTTTTTATGTTATAAACCCCAAGCAAAATCAAGTTTCTCAAAAATTTAAATTTGAGTTTAAACTTCAATAACACTAGTAGTTACTTAAACCAAGCAATTTTAAATAAAACAGGTTAAAAGAACTTTATTGTAATTGGAAAAACTATAAACACTTCCGGTTTCCTCCGGTTTCCAACAATCACAGCTTAATTAACATGTAATAATCTTTAACTGCCAATAATTAACTATAAACTTGACAAAATTTCATCATACGAACACAGTTCATTTATAGCTCAATAAACTATAACATACTGGTTATTTTCTCACAGTATTAAGCTAATAATACTCGTATCATAATGTTAGGTGCTCATATGCGAACCGAGGCCTAAACATCAAACTTTGATTCATAGGCATATTTAAGTATCAAATAAACACCTGAATGAATTCCATGAAAACAAACGTGTATCAGCACAACTCGACTTCGTGGAATTTTTTTAGTTTTGAATTGAATCCCGTTAAATCATATTAATCAGCAATTCAATGTGCAGAGAGCATAGTGCAAGTACATCGTATGCATGGAGTACGCCTTTAAACGTTCGCTACTCTCTCTTATCATCATTTGTTTGAGTTAATGGCTCGTAAAGTGCACTCGAAATGACTTAATTATTCAATTAACACATTTCCCAAAAAAAAAAGGAATGAAAAAAGACATAGCGAAAGAAAAAAATGAAAAACAACAAAATTAAGAGGAAACTATATTCCCACATTAAGGCCTATCATCAACATTCTCGCCGTGAAATTAATACTGTGGTGGCTTGGTTCGGTATTTGTCGCCGCGTTTGCACTTCAAACACTTCTGATAAGTCAACTGAATTCCGGACACAAAAAAAGAAACACAAAAAAATTGTAATAAAAAGACATTAACGAGCCTATATTGACATCGCTGCGAACAAGTGCAAGCAGCACTACTAGAGCAAAAGTGGCAGCATAAACATCCAAGATGTCACAAAAAAGCGGAACAGTGGGGTAAAAAAGTGATGGTATATGTTAAGATGGGAAATCATAATAATAATTTTTCAAAGTAGTGATAATTTGTGCTGGCGATACATGATTGGATGGGTCTTAAACTTGAAGGTACCGAAATAAAGGTGCTGCATTTAAGCTAATTTACAACCAGTTTTTTTAATATGATTTAAACATTAACCAGTAAAGAAAGCAGTAAAGTCGGACTGGGCCGACTATATGATACCCATCACCACTTTGGGTATGTTGTCCATATGTATCCTTACAATTGCATGTCACTGTTCCCTCGAAGGAACATGCTCATTAGAGTTTTTCTATCTAGTTCAGTTGTTCAGTGACTGAACTAGTTCGGTCTTCTAGTTCAGTAGTTCAATCGTTCACAATTAAGCTCTTTTATTCAGCTGTCGTTTTACTTCTGTCGTTCTTTTAATAGTTCATGGCTCTCCGAATCGGTTAGTTGATAGTTTGTGTTCTTGGAAGATTGTGATGTGTGAATAAAAACAATTTTACAAATTTATTTTATTTATGGTGAGGATGTTATATAGAAAAATTTTAGAAGAGTTTATGGGGATCTATAAGGTGTGGATTTTTAAAGAAAAGTTTCAGAATAATTGAAATATTGCTTGTGAGCACAAATGATAGGCAACATATTTTATATGTTTACTAAATGAAAGCGCTGTTAATATCTCCTGCAAAAAAAAACTCGATCGGTGTCGCTCCCATTTAGAGAAAAATCGAACCGTAAAACACTCACATTTGAACGAGAAAGGAACGATTATTCCAGTTCGTTCTTTTAACGAACTAAAAGGAACGACTTTGAAAGACCTAGTTTAATCGGTCTTTTAAGTGAATCGTTCACTTGACCTAGTTCGTTAGTGGACTGTACAACTCTAATGCTCATGTCTTTGTGCAACCTTTAATAAATTTAATTTCATTCGGGCATATTTAGAGTCGTCTGCGTATCATGTAACAAATTTATAAAAAACGATTTATTGCACAATTGATACACGCTATTCGGTACGCCGCATTGTTAAAATTTTAATTTCACTCAGGCACCCGTTCGAAATACATATGGAAGCTATGGCTGCATCTGCACCAATTTCAACAAAACGCAATAACGTCATTCAAGTCTCAATTTGCATATGTTAGAGCTATTTCGAAATCTGAGCCGACTTTCCCGAAACTTACCACACATCATTCTAGATTCAATTCATTACGCTATGCCAAATTTCGTGCAAATCGAAGGATATATATAGGGACTTTGGTGCACCATTTACATAAAATCGGACGAAAAAATATATGGAAGCTATATAGAAATCTGAACCGATTTTCCCGAAACTTACCACTCATCATTTCAGACTCAATTCATTACGCTATGCCAAATCTCTTGGAATCGAAGGATATATAAGAACTTTGGTGCACTATTTACCTAAAATCGGACGAAAGTATATATGGGAACTATATCCAAATCTGAACCGATCTTCGCGAAACTTGGCAGACATTACACTAGGCTGAATTCAGTACGTTATGCCAAATTTCGTCCAAATCGAAAGATATATAGGGGCTTTGGTGCACCATTTACATAAATCGGACGAAAATATATATGGGAGCTATATCGAAATCTGAACCGATTTTCTCGAAACTTACCACATATCATTACAGACTCAATTCATTACGCTACCAAATTTCGTGCAATTCGAAGGATATATAGGGACTTTGGTGCACCATTTACATAAAATCGTACAAAAAGATATATGGAAGCTATATAGAAATCTGAACCGATTTATCCGAAACTTACCACACATCACTCCAGACTTAATTTAGTACGCTATGCCAAACCTCGTGCAAATCGAATTATATATAAAGACATTGGTGCACTATTTATCTAAAACCGGACGAAAGTATATATAGGAGTGATATCTAAATCTGAACCGATCTTCGTGAAACTTGGCAGAAATCACTCTAGGCTCAATTCAGTACGTTATGCTAAATTTCGTGCAAATCGGAAGATATATAGGGACTTTGGTGCACCATTCGGACGAAAATATATATGGGAGCTATATATAAATCTGAATCGATTTTTTCCCAATTTCAATAGGGTTCGTCCTGTGCCAAATTTCATCCAATTCGGATTATAAATGCGACCTGTACTTTGTTTACAATTTAACACCAACAGACGGGCGGACATGCTAAATTCGACTCAGAAAGTGATTCTATGAATATTCTCAAAAGGAATTATGGGTCTATCTCGTTTCCTTTTGCCTGTTACAAACATATGCACAAAGACATAATACCCTGTACCACAGTGTGGTGAAGGGTATAAAAATACCCATAATCGGGGCTATGACTAACGTGACTCGATGTATCTTCAAACTTGACCTGCCTGCAAAAAATACGCATATTTCAATATGTTAACTTTGTTTCTCGTTTACATTGGAAATTTTTGTGATTGGAAAACACAAACACACATCGTTTAGAATATACTCCGGATGTGATGAGGAATACATGCCATAAAATACGTCCACTGTGCCACATTCACCTAATAGTATCAACATCAAACATCAGTGGCAGTATTAATAAAGTTAGCTTACAAAAGACATCGTTGTAAGTAATTAAAACAGGTGTTTCGTTTTGGACGCTGTTATTTAGTGGCTGTTATAGTTTTTACTACAAATTCACACACACACACTCATACATACAAGTACACACTACTAGCATTTTAGTGCAACGAAATCACTCTTGGAAAACAAAAATAAACACCTCAGTTATGGTGGTAGAAGTTTTCAGTAAGCTGGCTGGCTTGCTTGCCTTGTTGTCTGGATTGTTTGTAAGCTGCTTCTCTGCTGTTGGTTTTTGTTGTTTATAGGTGTTGTTTAATTTTAACAGCTCATTAACTATTTGTTTTTATATACTTGTACTCATGCTCACATACGTTAAATTCTCTCTGTGGACGTTTGAGGAAAAGAAAAACGCATGAAACAAGAACGCTTGAGAGCCGGACATCTGAATGCCATTGAGGGTGCGCTTCCACTTCATTATTTCATTAGATTTTTGCGCTCCAGATATGATAAAAACATTTTTTATTGACTAATAAAACATGGATGTATGGGTGAGCGAGAGAGTGTTCACTGTACAGGGTAGATTGGGCGGTATGATCAGTGGGAAATGTTTTTATCTTTTCAAATGACCACAAATGGTTGGAGAAGAGTAAATTATATGTAGGGTTTGTTTTCATTTTCAAGAATGTAATGTTATCGCTTATCCTTATCATCTGGCAGGATAATATAGACATTAAATAATGAAATTAAATGGTTTTTAAAACGGCATTAATATGAAATTTTTCTAATGAAAATGTTCTTATCCATTTATGTATTTGGGATATTTTGAGAAACTGCTTACGAAAACTAAATTTCTATATGAAATTCTACTTTTTGGAAAAAAACCTTCTTTTGGAGAAAACCTTCTTATAACAATTCTCACTTATGGTGAATGGTATTTCTACACAATGTAAATACACAATACTAAATACTACAGCCACTTTGATTGAAAAACCTTACCAAAATAAGAGAAATTAAAAGGCACAGTTATAAGGAAGGTCCTATAAAAATGGACCAATGATGACAAATCGAAGTACCAAATACCGATATATTCCATATTGAATGCCAAACATGATAGTAGTAATAGCAATGTATGTGCAAAATGTGATAGCTCTAAAAAAAAACTTCGTTCAAAAATTCCCAACCGTTCAATTTGTACAATTTTGGGCAATGTTTTTGTATAGCCCCCATATAAGCGCAACCCTTAATTCACGGTATTCTGAGGATTTCAAAAAGTCGGACTGGGCCGACTATGTGATACCCTTCACCACTTTGGGTATATTCTACATATATATCCTAACATACGTCGCGTTTTTGTTATATATCTATATCTGAACCGATTTCAGCGAAACTTGCCAGAGACTAATTTATATTACTTCAGCACATCTTTTCACGAAGCTTAGCAACATCATTCTAGACTTAATTTAGTGCCCTATACCAAAATTCGTGCAAATCGAAAGATATATAGGGTATTTGGTGCATCAATTACATAAAATCGGACGAAAATATATATGGGAGCTATATCTACTTCTGAACCGATTTTCACGAAACTTTGCACACGTCATTCTAGACTTAATTCACTACGATATGACAAATTTCGTGCAAATCGAAGGATTTTTAGAGACTTTGATGCACCAATTACCTAAAATCGGATGCAAATATATATGGGAGCTATATCTACATCTGAACCGATTTTAACGAAACTTTGCACACATCATTCTACACTTAATTCAGTACGCTATGCCAAAATTCGAACAAATGAAAAGATTTCCCAGGGACTTTGGTGCACCATTTACCTAAAATCGGGCGAAACTATATATGGGAGCCATATCTAAATCTGAACCGATTTTCATGAAACTTAGCACACATTATTATATAAGCAATTCAGTAAGCTATGCCAAATTTCGTGGAAATCGAAAGATATATAGGGTGCACCATCTACCTTAAATCGGATGAAAATATATATGGGAGCTATATCTAAATCTGAACCGATTTTCACGAAACTTTGCACACATCATTCTAGACTTAATTCAGTGCAAATCGAAAGATATATAGGGACTTTGGTACACCATTTACCTTAAATCGGACGAAGATATATATGGGAGCTATATCTAAATCTGAACCGATTTTTCCCAATTTCTATAGGGTTCGTCCTTGGGCCAAACAAATTTCATCCAATTCGGATCATAAATGCGGCCTGTACTTTGTTCACAAAAATACATGGACGGACAGACAGACGGACATGCGTAAATCGACTCAGAAAGTGATTCTATGCATATTCCCAAAAGGAACCATGGGTCTATCTCGATTATTTTGCCTGTTACAAACATATGCACAAAGACTTAATACCCTGTACCACAGTGTGGTGAAGGGTATAAATAGTAGTGTACTAGCAAACCCTGTAAAAAATTGTTGAGCTCTATCTTAAATATTACGATCTCTATCGTGATTTCACCAGACGTACAAACAGAGAGGCGCACATGCGGAATTCGACAAAGACTTTTATTCTGATCAAGAATTTATACATACTTTTATACATATTTCCAGGTGTTGCAAACGGAAGAACAAGTTTAATATACAGTGGACCTTATTGTGGAGGGTATAAAAATAGTTAAATATATTACAATGCCTCTGTACATTGTAATATCTTTGTCAAACTTGGTCTTTATAGACTTTTTCCTTGGAAGAGTTTCAAAGGGTTCAAATTTTAGCTTTTCGAATATCCTATTTGACCCCAACATCGCAAAAAATAAATATTTTTTACCAAACACATCAGATACAGTCTATCGGCCCACTCATTCTGGTAACATCTCAAGGGGTTGAAGACTTTAAAAAAGTAGATCTAGATGGATTCCGAAAATATGTCCTATGGATCCACTTCCGATTTGTGGAGCAGGTACCATAAATGGTCAACATCTCCTCACATTTTGCACAGCCTACTGAATTTGGTACAGATGATGTTTGCGAGGGGTTTTTGAAATCGGTTCAGTAAATAGTGTGTTTTAAGTTCTGTAGAAATCGGTTCAGATTTACATGTAGCTCTCATATATATATTTTCGTCCGATTTCATGTAAATGGTGCAGCAAACTCCCAAGGTTTTTCTGATAGAGAAGAGTATTTTCCATAACGTATTGAGTTTAATCGAAAAGAAAGTTTGTGAAGATTTATTGAAATTAGAACAGGTACACATATACCTCCAAAATATAGTTTCGTCCGATTTTTTATAAATGGTGTGTGAAGTTTCAATGAAATCGGATAAGATGTAGATATAGCACCAATAGATATTTTCATCCGATTTTATGTAAGTGGTGTACCAAACTCCCAAGATGTGTCCATTTTAAACGAAATTTCGCATGGCATATTAATGTGAA